>NW_017972606.1:1028-35366 GCF_001876935.1 Asparagus officinalis
CCGACCCGCGCGGACGCGGGGGTTTTTTGCTTTGTTGAGTTCTTCGGTGTTTTCCGGCTTTTTAGGGCTTGTGTTTTCCACCGTTTTGCGTGTTTGACCGTCTTGTTGACTTGTACGCTTCGTTGCAGAATTGACTGTCAAACGCGTGTTGATTGACGGACGCATGTTGATTGACGCATGCGAACTGATTGATGTGCACAAATTGGTTAACATGCACGAGCTGAATGATGCGTGCGTGTTAACTGACTGTTGGGCGCGTTTGTACGCTTTGAGTTGATTAACGCGTGCGGTCCACTTGGCGTTTGCCCTTGTGGTGGTTCGTTAACGTGTCATCAATAGTTTGCTGATTCGCTTCATGCGCTTGTCGACGTCGGATGATCCTCTTTGCTTCGGATAATAATGTTCATCGCCTTCTCTCTGTCTCGAGTTGTGTGCGGACACCTATAGGCATTTTTAGACGGCTATAATTATCTTCCTCCAAACCCATCCCCATAGTTAAATAACTAGTGTAGATGATTAATATGATGTTGAATATGTGTTTTCATGTTTTAATTTTAACCTGAGGTGTTAAAAGTTAGATTTTTTGATAGTAAATCTTAAATCAATGCTAGATTAGTAATCTTTTCTTACTATTTATGATAGTATCATGAATATATATTTATGCAGAAAACTACAGCACTTGTATAATCTTTAACTGATATCTTAAGATAGCAAACAAATTATATATTTAACCAAACTAGTTCCAAATGAAAGATGTATGTATCTAGTTTCTAAAATAAAAAATTATTCTTAAAAAGAGTTTGTATAGAGAAAGATATGTTATATTTACTAACATAATATCCTGCAGAAATACTGCTACACATGTATAATATTTAACTGGAGATTTAGGATAACAAATGAACTCCAAACTAAACCAACCTTATGCCATTTGAAAGATGTGTGAATCTAGTTTTCAAACAAAAAAACATTTGTAAAAATAGTGTTTCTAGAGAAAGATATGCTCGTTTTACTAATAGAACTCCCGTCTATTTTCCTGCTCGTTTTGTGGAGCTGTGTTGCGCCGTTTTGAGATGCGTTCGTGGAGTTTTGAGCCGTTTGATGTTACATGTATAGTCATGAATATATTGTGTTACACATTTGAGAATCTCTTTATTTGATCATATTTGAATTAGATATCGTTCATATACATGTTGTATGTCGTTGATGAGCACGGCTCAGTACTATATGGGATAGTACATCGACATACCAGATATACATGGTTTATACATGAGGTAACTGTCGTTGATGAGCATAGATCAGTACTATATGGGATAGTGCGTCGACGTACCAGAGATACAAAGATTTATATGAGGTGGATATCGTTGATGAGCTCAGTTCAGTACTACATGAGGTAGTGCGTCGATATTCCAGATGTACAGGCCATTGAGTCAGATTTTAGGAGGCTTGATCTAACCGTCCGTCCCACACTCATGTTACACACTGAGATCGCGATGAGACTAATGAGCCGTGTACACAGTTCAGGATACCTACAGGATAGTCCGTTACACTGAGACAATTACTTGATAGCCTAAATGTGGCAGATATAAATTATGAATACGACCTACCACTGAGCTGTATGACCAAGATACGTTGTTTTTGAAAGTATACAAAATTATGTGTTGGTATTTTATTCTATCTCTCCAGTGATAGTGGAAGATATTATAAATACGATGTGTTGATGTCTTATTTCTTTTACTGCCTTCTTTATTTCTTAGTTAGAATCAATGATTAGAGATTCAGTCTTATTTCTTTTACTGCCTTCTTTATTTCTTAGTTAGAATCAATGATTAGAGATTCACAACTTGAGACATATGGTATATATATGAGGGTTTCCTTGTTTTTATTATTTTGCTCGACGTACCAGTCTCGTGTTATGGATTTCTAATTGTTTGTTTTATTAGATTGTCTTTTCTTAGATCGGTATTAATGTTTAGATATCTACAATTTGAGACGTATGGCATATATATGAGGGTTTCCTTGTTTGGATTATTTTGCTTGATGTACTATGTCTCGTGTTATAGATTTCTAAATATTAATCCCACTTAGATACAGGGAAAATGAATCTAGGTAGACTATGCTTAATAGATAGAGCCTTCATTCCATCTAGCAGCCCTTCTCCTAGGAGCGGATGGAGGTAATCTTGCTGTAGTGCTCTGATGCTCTTGTTGTTATTCTTCTTCTTTTAAATTACTTCAGGTAGTTCGGAGTTTCGGAGAGCCGCAGGGTGACGAAGTTCTGGCATAGTCATCGTCGCGTACTTTTACTTGTAGGGACTCCACTGTAGTTTTGAGTTTTATTCAGACATTAGAGTTTCATATTCATATTGTGAAGGCAGTGTGCCATAGTATGATTTTTAGTTGATTCATGTTGAGACATTTTTATTATTCAGATATCAGATGTATTATAGTTAAGACATGATTCTTTTTATTTATGAGATATCTCTTCTATACCATGTCTATTATATTTATTCCCTTTATTTTGCATGTTTTGTACCTACCTTTCTATTTAGTTCCACTAGAGGATATTGCTGTGATTGGTAAAATGTGTTTATGTACAGTATGAGTGCATGATAGGCTTGACATCTCTGGTTTTACCTTGGACTGTAGCCTTGCGTGAACCCAGGGGCGTCACACATGTACACTATTAGAATGCTGATTTGATAGTCCGTCCCGCATGATAATGCGATGAATTATAAACTTTACAAGGATTTGCATTGTGATAGTTATCTAATAGCATGAGTCTTGGTGGACGCCATTTATGAACATGTCTCATCACTGAGTTATATATGACCGAGGTACTTTACTCTTGTAAGTACGCGGGATTATGTGCAGTTGTTTACATTAGCTTCCAAAGATTAGTAGAAGATATTTTTGGTCCAATATTTGTGATGACTTTACTTCCTTGTATTGCTTTCTTTTATTCCTAGTTTGGAATTGATAATTAGCGATTCACAATTTGAGACATATGGTAGATACATGAGGCTTTCCTTGTTTGAATTATTTCACTTGACGTATCAATTTCATAGTATGAGTTTCTAATTATTAATTCTATTTAGATTGTTTATTCTTAGTTCGGTATTGATATTTAGTTATCTACAATTTGAGACATATGGTATATATATGAGGGTTTTCTTGTTTGGATTATTTCACTCGACGTACTACGTCTCGTGTTGTAGGTTTCTTAATATTAATTCAATTTAGATACAGGATAAATGATCTAGGTACGCTATGCTTAATAGATAGAGCATCCATCATATCTAGTAGCCCTTCCTCTGGGGCAGATGGAGATGATCTTGTTGTAGCGCTTTGACGTTCTTGTTGTTTCTCTTTTTATTTTTTAATTCCTTTCAGGCAGTAGCTCAGAGTTCCAGAGAGCCACAGGATTATGGACTTCTAGTATAGTCGATGTCATATATTTTTAGTAGATGAGACTCCACCATAGTTGATAGGGAGGCGCTACAGGCACACCCTCAGGCACACCACCAACCACACCCCCTCTCTATCTACAGTGCAGGGGGCATCACATAAGATTTTTTTAAAAATCTGATGTTGGGCCCCTACACTGTAGATAGAGAGGGGGTGTGGTTGGTGGTGTGCCTGAGGGTGTGCCTGTATTATTTTTCTAGTTGATATTTATCACTATACATTTAGAGTTTTGTATTTTATCTTGTAAAGGTTGTGTGCCATAGTTTATTTTTAGTTGACTCATATTGAGATACTTCACATTTATTTCAAACTTAAGTTGTATTCAGTTTATTCAGTTGAGACATGATTATATTTATTAAATATCTCTTTCTACATCATGTCTAATGCATTTATTTCCCTTATTTTGCCTGTTTTGTACTTACACTTGTTGTTGATTCCATTAGAGAGATATTACTGTGATGGTAAAACGTGTTGTTGTACAGTGTGGGTGCATGGTAGGTTTGATATCTCTGGGTTCACCTTGGACTACAGTCATATATGAAAATAGGGGCGTCACAGTTGGTATCAGAGCTCTAGTTCTAGCATCCTTAGGATCATCCTGTGTCGAGTCGTGGAGCTAGAATAGAGTTTCTTAGGATTCATGTATAAAGTTCGCTAGGAATTCTTAGAACGAGTGAGGATATTATATATGTGTATTTTGAAAATTTTGAAATTTTTTTATATGACAACTATTTTACTTTGATTATAAAGTAATTGCGTGAATGATATGTGATACGGTTTTATGCATACTATATATAATATATATATATATATATATATAATATATAATATATATATATATATAATAATATATACTAATATAATATATATATATAATATATAATATATATATATAAGTGTGTGTGTGGTTGTGTGTGTGCGATGTGTGCTGTCTTGTGTGTCGTGGTGGTGTGTGGTTGTGTGACTGTGGCCGTGTGTGTGTGTGGTGTGTGTTGTGTGTGTTGTGCTGCCATCTCACTTACTGTGTCTAAATAAGCTCTCCTCCTATATCATAAATGTCCCGGTATTGAGCACCATCTTGTGCTCGAGAGTAGAACTCATACTCGGAAGAGCTGAGGCAAAGTTAGACGCCCGAGCCGTAACAGGCTCCACGGTATCTGATTGACCTCATAGCACTCATAGTAGTCAGGCTAGCAGCACTTGAGGAGTGAGTGGCGAACCAGACTCCACCAGTTGCTCCACCACCTATGGTTTCACCACCAGTGATTCCAGCTATAACTATTACAGAGGAGTCCCCAAAAGGTACACTTGGAATTACACCACCAGCAGCAATTGACAGGACCACAGAGTAGGAGACTTGCCTCCGTCTAGTTGAGCGGTACCAGAAGATGAGGGCACCATAGTTCCAGGGATCATCAGACTCACCAGTAGCCCACAAGTGGAAGGAAGACGTGGGGAATATTCTCGATCTACGTGACATTGATTCAATGCAGAAGTAGATATTGGTAGCTTTCAGCCTTAAGGGTGATGTCGGAGGATGGTATAAGCTTCAATTCACCCCAGAACACCGGATGGTACTCACTTAGGAATATTTTGTTTACTTTTTTGACGAGTAGTACATCTCTTCCACAGCAAGGGAGTTAGAGCTATCCAGACTGGAGTAGGGAGACATGACCGTAGCTGACTATGAGAGCAGATTTGTGAGTTTACTTCGCTTCACGGGCATGTGGCAGACCGGAGAGCACCAGGCTCAGATGTTTCTTTTGGGGCTGCGTCTAAGCCTTCGTCATTACCTCGTTTCCAGACGATTCCGCTCAGTTCGAGAGGTAGCTAACGCCTCTATTTTGTAGGAAATAGAGACTGTGATATTTCAGAAGACCAATGAAGGTAGTACTAAGTCAGGACAGCAGAGTGACAAGGGCAAGGGATAAGAGACCTTTTGCAAGACCTGGAGGACCCCAGTAGCGGGGTAAGAATTTTCATCACCAGCAACAAGGACCTTCTACGAAGGGGTCATAACATGATTCTAGAACGCCACAGCAGTGCAGGATTTAATGTGCATGTTACAACTTCAACAAGATCGATCATAGGGTGAAGGATTGTCGCAGCACACCAGCAGGAGGCTAGCAGGGCAGAGGCCAGGGCTAGCAGCAGGGATGTGGACACGGACAGCAGAACTATGGTCAGGGTCTATAGTCATAGGGTTGCGGTTATAGCCAATAGCAAAGGATTGAGGCACCGGTGATAGTTCCGAGGATTGAGGGGCCAACAAGCAGATACATGCCATCCAGGAGGTTTCTCAGGGACAGATAGTCCCATATGTTCCATCGCCTTTAACATCACAGTCTTCAGCCACTGACAGGATTTATGCAGTCGTATCACGCGACCATGGTGCGAGTGGAGCCATAGTGGAAGATGCTTTCTTAGTGAACTCCTTCCCAGCTCGAATCTTGTTCGATTCATGAGCTTCGCATTCCTTTATTTCTCATACTTTCATGGATAGGCATCAGCTTGTAGCACATCCCTTAGATGTACCATTATCAGTCTCTACTCCTTTAGGCGAGGTGTCCCTATTAGAGAGTATCTATAGGAGATGTGTCATCATTCTAGATGAGTTTGAGTTTATCATTAATTTGATCATTTTGTGGATGTCGTATTTTGATGTCATTCTCGGTATGGATTGGCTATCATCCTACCATGTCAGTATTAACTATTTTGCTAAAACAATCAGCTTACAAGTGTCCGATGGGTATGAGTTGATTGTAGCAACATCACAGAGCAACTAGTTTGAGGAGTCATTCCTGGCGTACATCAAGGAGGTGATGCTAAGGGATCAGAGTGTCGATTTATGCGAGACTAATCATCTCAGAGTGTTAGGATGTCTTTTAGGACATACCTGGGTTACCGCATGTTAGAGAAGTTGAGTTCTGCATCAAGTTGCAGCCAGACACAACACTAATATCCCGAGCACCCTATCGTATGGTACCTACTGAGATGAGGGAGCTACAGACTAAGCTGGATGAGCTTCTGTCTTAGGGTTTCATTCACCGGAGTCATTCTCCATGGGGAGCACCGGTTCTCTTCGTGAAGAAGAAAGACGGAAGCATGCGCTTATGTATAGATTATCGCGAGTTGAATAAAGTCAGTATCTGGAACATGTATCCATTACCAAGGACTAATGGCTTATTCGACCAGCTGCAGGGAGCACAGTACTTCTTAAAGATTGATCTTCGTTCTGGCTATCATCAGTTACGAGTTCGGGAGATGGATATTCCCAAAATCACCTTTCTGACTCGATATGGATCTTTTGAGTTTCTTATCATGCCATTTGGGCTGACCAATGCACCCGCGGTATTCGTCGATTTGATGAACCGGGTTTTTCGTCCATATTTGGACTAGTTCATGATCATATTCATCGACGACATCCTTATCTATTCGAGATTGGAGGCAGAGCACAAGCAACATCTTCGATTAGCATTGCAGATTTTCCGGGAGTATCAGTTATACGTGAAGTTCAGTAAGTGCGAGTTTTGGCTATCTGAGGTCAGATTGTTAGGCCACGTCATCAGCAAGAAGGGCATTGCAGTAGATCTAGCAAAAATTAAGGCAGTACTTGATTAGGAGCTTCCGAAGACCATTACAGAGATTCGTAGCTTCTTAGGTATGGCCGACTATTACAGAAAGTTTATTCAGGACTTCTCGAAGATTGTGATGCTACTTACACGCTTTACGAAAAAGAGTGTACACTTTGTTTAGAGCACATAGTGCTAGGAAGCTTTTGAGACCTTGAAGGCTAAGTTGACTATAGCATCGGTATTGATTATCTCGAGCAGTGATAAAACCATTGTCATCTACACGAATGTATCGTTATTGGTTCTAGGAGGTGTTTTGATGTAGACCTAGAGAGTTGTGGCTTACATTTCGTGACAGTTGAGGACGCATGAGCAGAACTATCCAACACATGACTTGGAGTTAGCAGCAGTGGTCTTCGTACTGAAGACATGGAGACACTATCTTTATTGAGTGCAGTTTGAGCTATTCACGGATCACCAGAGCCTAAGGTACCTATTTTCTCAGAAGGAACTCAAACAGAGACAGCGACGATAGGTCGAGTTTATTAAATATTACGAGTTCTTAATCTAGTACCATCCGGGGAAGGTGAACGTCATAGCAGACGCATTGAGCATGAAGCGTCGACATTGGATTTCAGCTTTGAGGTTCTCGTTGTATTGAGATCTTCACACCCTTAGCCAATTTAATTTTAGGCTGGAGATTGGCGAGAGCAGCGCATTTTTGGGAGCTTTGTCCATGCAACCATCTTGGACTGATAGGGTGGTCAGAGCTCATCTAAAAGACTCTTGGATTTAAACCCGAAAGGAGGAGATCAAAGAGCCAAAGACTGATTGGACCGTTGGAGCAAATGGAGAACTTCGAATGAAGGGCCTACTAGTGATGCTAAGTAATCCACATCTGAAGAAAGACTTATTTGATAAGGCACGTCGTATCAGGTACACAGTGCATCCAGGCACCATAAAATGTACAAGGACCTAAAGAGACACTTTTGGTGGAGCGGCATGCGCAGGGATATTACAGGATATGTGGCTAAGTGTTTTACTTACCAGTAAGTAAGGCAGAACATCAGAAACCCACAGGAATCCTACAGCCTTTACCTATTCTAGAGTGGAAGTGAGCAAATATTTTTATGGATTTTATTATAGGACTGTTGAGGTCGAAGAAGGGGAAAGATTCTGTTTGGGTGATTGTTGATCAGTTAACGAAGACGGCACCTTTCATACCAGTGAAGACGACATACACGACGAAGACTTATGCGAGGATATTCATCCAAGAGATCGTGAGACTACATGGAGTTTCAGAGAAGATTGTATCAGATCGATGCTTGGTTTTTACTTCATATTTTTGGAGGAGCTTCCAGAACTTGTTCGACAGCCAATTATCATATTCTAGTATGTTCCACCTGCAAACAGATGGGTAGATAGAAAGAGTTAACCAAGTATTGGAAGACATGTTGTGGGCATGTATTATTAATTTTCAGGGTAGTTGGGAGGATCACATTCCATTGATTGAGTTCACTTATAACAATAGTTATCAAGTGACCATAGGTATGGCACCGTATGAGGTATTATACGAGAGGCCTTGTAGATCACCTATTAGTTGGGCAGAAACAGAGGATAGCTTATTGCATAGACTGGAGCTTATGAGACATACTACAAAGAAGGTAGCGCTAATTTGAGAACATATTCTTGTAGCACAGAGTCGGCAGAAGAGTTACGCAGATCAAAGGTAGTGACTGCTAGAGTTCCAAGTTAGGACTATGTTTTATTGAAAGTATCGTCGATGAAGGGAGTTCAGCAATTTGGAAGATGAGGAAAGCTTGCACCGAGGTATATTAGCCCGTTCAGGATTGTTGAGCGCATTAGAGCCGTTTCATATCAGTTAGATCTTCCAGCATCGATGCTGAGTATACACAACGTTTTCTATGTTTCGATGCTCAAGAAGCATTTACGCGACGAGGAGTATTAGCGAGTATTGGACGCACCGGAGATTGAGCTTCATGATGATTTGACCACCACTGAGATCCCAGTTCGCATTCTTTCCAAGGAGAACAAAAGACTTAGAAACAAAGTGATACATTTAGTTAAAGTTTAATAGAACCGGAAAGGAGAAGAGGAAGCTTCTCGGGAGCGTGAAGAGGATAAGCGTCGTGACTACCCGCACCTGTTTGAGCAAGTAAAATGATTGGTTATAAATTGCTTGTGTTTATTATTATTTTCCACAGTCATATTTATATTTAACGCTAGAATCGGGGTATTAACATTTAGCTCCTAATCATTCGGAACACATGGTATATATATGGGAGGTTCCTTGTTTGGATTTTTCGTCCAACGTACTAGTTCTGTTTAGTTAGGGGTTAAGTGGGAGTATTTGTATTTTAGATTGCTAAATGTAAATATCGCTTATGTTTTATATCTGGGGATTAATGGTACGAGATGTGTGTGAGAGGGTTTCCTTGTCTAGATTATCTCCACATCATGATTTTCTTATATTATTAATCTCTAAGATACGATTGCGGAATTTTGAGGATGAAATTTTTTTAAGGGGGGTGAATGTAAAACCCCATGAATTTTGAAAAATAGTATGAATTATATTGATAAATGAGCTCTAATTATGATGAATATTATTTATGGATGAATGATTATGCTAACAATTGATTTAAGATCAATTAAAAGTATATATGAGAGTATACAAAGGTTAAACATGCACAAAGAAGAAATCTGAAAAAATAACCAGTTAAGAGTGTATATGCATTACACACTGATACAGTTCGAATCTAGAAATACTCAAAAGACAAAAGTTGTAGGTATCTTTAATAACTTTTCAACGGATATTAAATCACCTCATTCTGAGGTCGAACATGAAAGTTACAAGTAAAATATCATAGACTATTTCCCAATCTGACTAGGTTTCCTGTTTCGGTTTTGGACTGTTTTGATTCGGGTTTGCAGTTAATATACAAAAATATATTGTTTTCATTAATATTCCAAACCCTAGCAGCCCTCTTCTCTCTCTCAAACCCTAATCATAATTTATGAGATTTGAGAGAGTTCTTGAGGCGTTTGTCGAGATGAAGGCGCAATTTTGCAACTTTGGTGAAGAGAGATCTTGCACGCACATGTTCAGGAGTACAACATGATGTTTGATGCAAGATCATCATCATCCAAACCTCTCCCTATAGTTAATTTAAGATTTAATATGTTTAATTGATGAATCTCATGTTTAAGCTTAACCCGATGTTTTAAAATCTTAGTTTATGATGTTAATCTTTAAACCAATGTGAAAATCTGTAGTTTTAGCTTTTGTTCATATTAGTTTGATAATCATGATCATTAGGGTTGTATTTAATTTTCATTTTAATTTATTAATCATGTTTAAACCCTAGTTTAACAATTAATTGAGTTTTCTTGTTAATTTAAGATGTATAAACCCTAGATTTGTGATACCTAAGTCGTGTGAATGTGTTTACATTATTTTATATCTGTTCAATGATTAGTTTCAATCATGCTTAGTTAATCATATTGATAATTTATGTTTTATTTGAGAAATTTTGGTTAATTAAGATGCTAAACCCTAACTAAATTAATTCAAGAGTTTAAATCATGTTGAGTTAATCCCTGTTAAGCAAATATGAAAGTTAAAATCTTTTTATATGCCTCATGTTAATAAAATTAAGTTTTTGAATAAAGTTATAAAAATACAAATGCCAAAACCTGATCTGTGAAGATCTTCTCTGGCAGGTTGACCGACCAATGCTAGCCGATCGACCGGTGAGATCCTGTGAGTGCACTTTGTGCACGATTGCGTTCAGTCGACCGATGCCCTAAGGGCGGTCGATCGACCTGTATTCTCTTTTGTTTGAAGTATTGTTTTTAACACCTTTTGTTTTCGAATACGGGGTTCGAGGCGCACGATAATACATGTACAATCATGAGTATACACGTATAGTGTCGTAGCACACACATGGGTATCCCGAAGAGGATTAATACAGTTATTGTTTTGATTACACAGGAGATATGAGTTATTTAAACATTATGTACTTGTATGGATATCATTGATGAGCACCGCTCAGTACTACTTGGGATAGTGCGTCGATATAGCATTAGTACAGACCATTTAGTCAGGTTTTAGGATGCTTGATCTAGTAGTCTGTTCCGCACGTGGATGCAATGAGGCTTGTGAGCTATATACCTAGGATGTCTTGATTTGGTAGTCCGTCCTGCACGTTGATGTAATGAGGCTAATGAGCCATGTACACTATTATAATGCCGATTTAGTAGTCTGTCCTGCATGATAATGCGATGAATTATAAATTTTGTAAGGATTTGCATTGTGGTAATTATCTGATAGCATGAGTCTTGGTGGACGCCATTTAGGAACATGACTCATTGCTGAGTTATATATGACTGAGGTACTTTACTCTTGTAAGTACGCGGGATTATGTGTAGTTGTTTACATTATCTTCCAAAGGATAGTGGAATATATTTTTGGTTCGATATTTGTGATGACTTTACTTCATTTTATTGCTTTCCTTTATTCCTAGTTTGGAATTTATAATTAGCGATTCACAATTTGAGACAGATGGTATATACATAAGGGTTTTCTTGTTTAGATTATTTCGCTTGACGTACCAGTTTCATATTGTGAGTTTATAATTATTAATTCTATTTAGATTGTTTATTCTTAGTTCGGTATTGATATTTAGTTATCTACAATTTAAGACATATGGTATATACATGAGGGTTTCCTTGTTTGGATTATTTCGCACAACGTACTATATCTCATGTTGTAGGTTTCTAAATATTAATTCTATTTAGATACAAGATAAATAATCTAGGTAGACTATGCTTAATAGATAGAGCATCCATCACATCTAGTAGCCCTTCCCTTGGGGCGGATGGAGATGATCTTGCTGTAACGCTCTGACGCTCTTTTTGTTTCTCTTTTTATTTTTTAATTCCTTTCAGGAATAGTTCAGAGATCCAGAGAGCCGTAGGATGACGGACTTCCAGCATAGTCGTCGTCACATATTTTTAGTAGATGAGACTCCATCGTAGTTGATATTTATCTCTAGATATTTAGAGTTTTGTATTTCATCTTGTAAAGATTGTGTGCCTTAATTTATTTTTAGTTGACTCATATTGAGATACTTCATATTTATTTCAGACTTCAATAGTATTTGTAGATAATAAAAATTGCATTTACACAAGAGAGCTCAAACGTCGCCCATTAGGGCTTGCCTGCGTGCTCAAAGCAAGCAAAAGGCCAAGAAGAGCTCGCCTGCGTGATCAAAGCAAGCAAAAGGCCAAGAAGAGCTTGACTGCAAGCCAAAGTTCGCCAACACACTTAGCTCTCCTGCAGTGCTTAACTTTCCAGCACAAGCAATGTTTTCCTACACTCAAGAGGCCAATCCAAGCTCGCCTGCAAGCCAAAGCTCGCCTATTTGTTTGGCTCGCCTGCACGTGCCATCGCCAATCTCGCCTGTTTGCTTCACTCGCCAGCATGAGTCAAGCTCGCCAGCACGAGCTCGACCTTGCTTGAACACCTTGCTCACCCGCGTAAGTCAATCTCACTTGTAGTGAGTTCGCCAGCACGAACCCAGCTTGCCAACGAATACCAGCTCACACGCTCGAGGGCCGGCCCGCCAGCCGACCCCGCCTGTTCGCCAAGCTCGCTTGCAAGCTTGCTTGAACGTACAAGAAGCTCTCAAGCTCGCCTACAAGCCTGTCATCCATGCCTGAATAATGCAAGTGGTTGTTTGCTTGTGGGAGTAGGCCTACCCACTTCTCACATTCTGGATAATGAGGCATGGTTCCCATCACCCCTATAGTGGTCACATCCCATAGTTATAGAAGGAGTATGCTACTCCTTACTCCTATTAGTGGTCATATCCCACAAATCAAGGGATGACTCATACTATCCCTTGCCTATTTATAGGACCTCTTTACCAACATGAAGGAAGTTTAGTGGGGTTTGCTCGGTTCGGCTGGCTCAACCTACAAATTTAATAGAGAAGCTTGGCATTTCCAAGACTCTTCAAACAGAGGTCTTTGTTGGCTTGCTTAGTAGAAGTTTCCTAGCTTTTTGCTTGGATTGTTGAAGTAGACTCAATCCGAACTCTTAGATTTGAGACTCTTGAGTCTTTTGCAAACTCTTGCATATTAGCCTTCTCCAAGCATTCAGCCTTGATACTCATCAAGCTCGGGTATTTAACGAACTCAATCACACCAGAGCTTCTACTATGTACTGAAGCTCAACCGTAACTTCGTTCGGATCATCCAAGGGAAACAAACTCGACGTAAGTATTCGAGGGAGGCATCGTATCACTATCGAAGAACCCACATTAAACAATAAGATCCTTCTCTCCACTACTGTTGTAATCTTGGAATTTCATTGATTTATAATAAACATTCAATCAATACAAATCTCGCATCGAGACCCAAATTTTATTCACCTACATAAGATGGCGACCACATTAGGAGGAATCGTTTCTTCAACCGAAATGGTGATGGCGCAATTCAACGAAGTTGCGGAAGGGATGACAGTCGAGTCCATTGTGATTGAGTTCGACCAAGCTAAGTACGAGGAGTACTTTTCTTCTTCCTCCTCTAGCGATAAAGCTTCTCGCCGATACTGCAGAGTTATGCACGTGGCCCAACCCCCAGCAGCTAAGGTAGTCATGCCTGATAGCTCTGCCCGAGCAACAACAGAGGGTTTTATCTCCTCCAAGTCAGCCAAGGTTGAGCTAAAGGCCAAGAAGACGAAGCTAAGGGACTACTTGTTGGGTTGAAAAGCAATCCACGTAGCCCCCTACGCAAGAGGAGACGTTTGTTCGTATCGACACGGACCACGTTCTCGTCATCAACATGAACGCTCCTCTCTCCAGAAGAGCCTGATGGCGGCGACGACAAGCTCTCGCCCGCCAAGAAGCATAAGCCTCTATCTCCTATGACAGCCTGAATTACTATTTAGGCCTGAAAAGAGCCAAGCAGGAACATAAAGTTCCTAGTTTTGGTGAACTACGTCAATCAGGCGAGCCCACCTACTCAGGCGGGCTTTGCTCTGGTAGCAAAGTTCCCAAAAGTGGCAAACTTAGCATTTCAGGCGAGCCTGACATTTCAGGTGAGCCTCATGCCAGCAGCAAAGTTCCTCATTTGGGCGAACTTAGCAAGACATGTGAGCCCCTCAAATCAGGAGGGCTTCGCTCTTCAAGCCATATGCCCAGATAAAGCGAGCTGCCCAAATTAGGTGAGCTCCATGATTCAGGCGAGTTGCGCCCTCAAACAGGCAAACTCCACCATCAGGCGAGCTTCGATTCACAAGCAGAAGCCACCATGTAGGCGAACCCCAGCAGGCCCGCCTAAAAACATGCCTTTGTCAAAATGGTAAAGTAAAGACCAGTTAAACAGGCGGACCTTGCCTGAATGAACAAGAAGCTAGAGCTCGCCAGAAGGCTGCAGCTCGCCAGAACACAAGACCTCGTCAATCAAGGCGAGTTTGCCTAAACTCAACACTTGGGGAATTTTCCAAGTGTTTTCACTTGAACTCTTTTCAACCTGCTGCACATGATTGCACGGTTGGTCCTTCTGACACCAAGGGTTGTCACCATCAGCTCACGAAGGATCTCAGGGATCATCTAACTCACAAGTGCACTATTCACTAGGCAAATCCTTAGTGCCACTGTGAAAGGATCATCAAAGTAATACTTGCGGATTGCCAGTGTACTAAAGTACCAAAACCTTCAGTGTTCGAAAGGCTTTCTCAGCAGCCTTTGGAGTCAAGACTTCCTTGTAGGAGACATAATCGTCGAAGATGCAATCGTTGGAGGAGATAGGCTGGTGATGATTTGGAACTCTTAGTCGCTACGGTTAACATGGCAAGGTAAGGGAAAGCCAAGTATTCGGATTCATCAGATCTGGAATTTTCCCCAGGATTGAACTGGCTCCCCGTCAAGCGGGAAGGTGTCTACCAATTCACGCGTACTCAAACGGGGGTTGCCATCCCCTTTGATTATGTCCACTTGTCACCTATCGACGATAACGAGACGAAGCATGCTCAGTGACGGCAACATCTCAGACCTCAATCTCAGCTTATGACAAGCATGCAAAGGTGCACATGGCAGACAGCTCTGATGACATTGTCAGAAGATTCGAAGAGCAGCAAGCGACCATCAACTCCTTGAAGGGAATGATGGAACAACTTCTGAACAAGAAGAAGAAGAGGAATTCACGGAATCGGTGAAGATCCTCGAAGACCAGAGAGCGGGGGCCTACTCCTCCTAACACAACTAAAGAGGAAGATAATCGCATATCACATTTAGATTACTCATCCAAGTCTTCAGGATAAGTGTCACATGCTGGTAGCACTCCCCGAGACAAAAGGCTCGACGTGTTCCAAAGTCAGCTCAATGCCCTCAAGCTCTAGAGGAACATGAACGAGCTGGGGGTGGTTCAAGCATATCCAGTCGAATAGGACACAGTCGCCTATCCGGTAAAGTTCAAACCGATGATTTTAGTCTAGTTCAATGGTAAGGGCTCCCCCTTACAACACATCTACTACTTCCTGTCCTAACAGGATTTCTCACGAGGAATGATGCTATCCTAACCTAATTGTTCATCGGTACCTTGAGAGGGGTGACCTTTGAATGGTACTGCAAGATAGAACCGGGCTCTATCACAACATGGGCCGATGTGGAGAAGCTCTTATTAGCCCATTTCTTCAACAACGACACAAAAGTGTTAATGGCTACCCTGCTTGCTGACTAGCAGAAGAAGACAAAGTCGATCAACGACTTCGTCAAAAGATTTAGGAATCGGTCACTACAATGCTGGCACCAAGTCTCGTTAGGCACCTTGATTGAGATGTGTCACAACAACCTCTCGATCGATATTCTATCTAAGATCGGCACGGTGGAAACCCGTACCTAGAAAGAGCTTGTTCGCCAGGTCGAGCAATTGGAAAACATGATCAAACGACTAGAAGCCGAAGAGTCTTAACACAAGAGAGGAGCTTCGGAACCAAACACCTCTCGGAATCCTCGGTCAAAAGGGAAGAGATCATGGCTATTGACGCAAATCCAGTCCCCAAGACGACGCATCGCCAGAAGACCAAGCCTTTCGAGAAGCGCCCCCCAAGGCACTACGACCTCAAGGAAGATTGGGTAGTGCCAACCTTCAATACTCTCCTTCAGAGCAACAGAATCAAGCTTCCAAAGATCATGAAGCCTGAGGATGTGAGCAAAACAGATGACCCAAACTATTGTGCATTTCACAGATTTGTCAGTCATCATATTTCCAAGTGCTATGTCCTTAAGGACAAGCTTCAAGCTCTTTACTACACGGGAGTCCTAAAGAAGGAGAAGGTGTAGAAGAATGTGACCACAAACATGGTCACTTTGAAATACAGGACAGATCTTCCTAAAGTTCATGCACCAGAAGGGGTAGTACCCATCCCCAAAGTAGTGCTGAAGATCACCAATGTCGATCCTCACAATCAACGAGAAAAAGACTTGGTACCGTAGACCTTGCCATCAGGACAAATGATGTGGGTTCATCTAGATCTCCTCAATGACAAGCAATAGACTTCTAAGAAGCCCAAAGGCAAGCCTAAGCTCTGCAACATCATTTCGGCAATCCCACACGATGACAAAGTGGAGATAGCTACCCTCACCGGTTCCGACAGCGAGGTAGACACCTTTATTATCCGAGCAGGAAAGGACTTTGCTAAGAACTACCCTCCAATAGCGGAAAGTTTGCCAAGGCAACCGATGGGACCATTACCAACGGTCCAACCGAACCACGATTAGCCAGGTTTGAGAGGTCAACCCTTTCGGTTTGACCTACTCACACAACTAAAGAATATCCCTGCCAGGATCATACTGTATGAACTCCTGTGGTTATCCAAATCTACCTAGGAAGCTCTATGAGAAGCACTGACTAACTCTGAGGTCTTTGCCACGCATATCTCGCCCATTCTGGAAGGAGACTCGAAAATGGGATGTCCATAATGCTGCCAGACATCCAGACAACAGATTCCCTGTATCACCTTCACTCCTGAGGATATGCTCATCAAGAGCACGTATCACGACCGACCCCTGTACTTCACAGGATACATTGGTACCTCTCGAGTGGACAGGATCCAAGTAGACCTAGGGTCTGCACTAAGCATTGTTTCCCTGAAGCTCATCAAACACCTGAGGGTGCCCTAAAAGCGGCTATCCACGACAACTACTACCATCTTTGGCTTCAACACCACTGGGACCCGGCCACTTCGGAAAATGCACCTCAAATGGCGGTTGGGTGACATGAAAACGGAGGTGACCTGCTACATCATCGATACGGAACCCTCCTACAACATGCTATTAGGTCGACCATAGATCCATAGCAACCGCATAGTCCCGTCCATAATGCATCAATGTCTGAAGTATGTGGACGACTATAATCAAGTAAAGACAGTGGTTGCTGATAAATAGCCCTTCAAAGGGGTTAAGAACTACTTCACTGACTCTTTGCTCTATCAAGACTCTGAATAGAATGACAACAAACCCTTGATCAAGGAACCTGATAGTGGCAACGAGGCTGACAGTGAGCCTAAGAGCAACAGGGGTCTTGTCTTCAACGACATTGAACCCATTGTAATCGGCTATGAAGGCTTTATTGTAACTGACGCTGGTGAAGCGGATGAGCTTATCCTGAATGAAGAACTTGAATTTGCTTGCTCGTCGCCTAGTTCAAAGTCTAGTGATGATGAGTTTAGCAATCTCATTTCAGGATTGTCTAACAAGTCTTCTCTACACTTGCATGTGTATTCGTCATTTGTCATAAACAAACAGATGATCGAA
The DNA here is from genome assembly GCF_001876935.1 of Asparagus officinalis. Lineage (NCBI taxonomy): Eukaryota > Viridiplantae > Streptophyta > Magnoliopsida > Asparagales > Asparagaceae > Asparagus > Asparagus officinalis. The sequence goes on from NW_017972606.1 coordinate 18,906, forward strand.
TCCTTGCAAGTTGTCTTTGTCATACATGCCCGAAATAATTCTCAACAAGAAATTATCTTTGGAAGGATAGACCAGCCTATACGTACAGTGTGGGACGAATCGAAAGATGATGAGCCCGCCCCTAAGTTTCTTGTGTTACGGTCAAATTACAAAGCACATGATGGAGGACATGGGTTACGATTTCACCCTCAAAGAAGGCTTAAAATACGGCAAGGGTCGAAAAACACCCATCTGACCTGCCTATGTTTGTAGGCATCAAAAATTGCCGATAGGTCCCCGCAAACAGCTCAGTGTTAACGAATGACGATGAACGTCACTACCCGGTTCGCAAGAGTTCGATTGACGTCGGTAAACGCCTGAAGCAAATCAACGAGCTATGTGAACCGACAGAACTTCAGAACAACGGGGATACGGATTGATCGGGAACCCCGCGACCGCTGCAAAAGAAGCAGCGCCCTTCGTGTCCCGTTCACCCCACTGATAATTCAACCATGGGGGCTGACAGAGCTCTTCGTCAGAATTCCAACGCATCCGAAATCAATTAAATCCGAGTTGGGACGACGAATCAACGGCAAACACACCCGGAAGAACCTCGGACTGAACTGAGGCACCCGGGGGTGTCTCGGCAAGCTCGAAACACCCGAGGGGTGTCTTGGCAAAACCAAGACACCCCAGGGGTGTCCTCGGGTGTTTCGAGCTTGCCGAGACACCCCCGGGTGCCTCAGTTCAGTCCGAGGTTCTTCCGGGTGTGTTTGCCGTTGATTCGTCGTCCCAACTCGGATTTAATTGATTTCGGATGCGTTGGAATTCTGACGAAGAGCTCTGTCAGCCCCCATGGTTGAATTATCAGTGGGGTGAACGGGACACGAAGGGCGCTGCTTCTTTTGCAGCGGTCGCGGGGTTCCCGATCAATCCGTATCCCCGTTGTTCTGAAATTCTGTTGGTTCGCATAGCTCATCGATTCGCTTCAGGCGTTTACCGACATCATTCGAACTCTTGTGAACCGGGTAGTGACGTTCATCGTCATTCCCTAACACTGAGCTGTTCGTGGGGACCTATCGGCAATTTTTGATGCCTACAGATACCCCCTCCAAAGTGTGTCGGGCTCGTTTCTTTTATAGAAGAGACCGGAATACTTTGGATATGATTGGTCCGGCCTTCAGTCGGCATAAGGGACCTGTGGTTAGCTTCAACTCTCGGCTCCTTCGATTTTCAGTTTATCCGATGCTTTGACGAATAACCGAAGTTTTTTTCCAGCGCTGCTTTTATCGCCTGGCCGTCGTTAGAATCTCGAGTCTACAGCTGGTGAGTTGGGTTTGGCTCGTGTCATTGAGTTGACTTTTGAACTTACTATCCCTGTCACATCGTGTTGACTTGGGGTTTTGGATCACTGCACGTTGACTTTTTGTTGCGCCGCACACGTTGACCTTTGTTGCAACGCGTTGATTGGCATTGACCTGGGGTTACGCACTGACCGGCGTCTACCCTAGGGTTTTGATTAGTCGAAGGTTGACTTTTGGTCGCAACGCGTTGATTGGCGTTGACCTAGGGTTACATGTTGACCGGCGTCTACCCTAGGGTTTACGATTTGCCGTGCGTTGACTTTTGTCGCAACGCGTTGATCGGCGTTGACCCAGGGTTACGCGTTTGACCGGCGTCTACCCTAGGGTTTTGGATCGTCGAAAAGTTAACTTGTGGAGTTCATCAATATTCAACAATTGGTGAAGAATCGGCGTGATTTTGGGTTCAGAAAAAACAATTTAGGGGTCCAAACAAGGTTCGGGGGTCAAAACAGACTCAAGACGCACCGGGGGGTGTCCCGACAAAACCGGGACACCCTGGGGTGTCTTGGTTTTTCGTGGTCCCCCCCCCCTTTTGTTTGGCCTTTTCCTCTCTTGTCTTTTGCTCATGGTCCCCCCCCCTCTTTTAATTCAAAATTCAAAAGAGATTCTCCCTCCTTTTTTGGTTCCCAAATCCGAATTCTTCCCCCTATTTTCGGTTTTGTGTGTTCTTCTTCCCCAAGCTTTTATCCTCCATTGATTCGCTTTCAAGAACCCATCAACCCTTTAAGAGGAGCTCGGATTTTGGGTGTATCCTATTGGCCGAAAGCTTGCTTCTCCAAGTAGGGTTCTCTCCTTCATCTTCAAGCTCAAAGAAAACCCCTTTGATTTGGTAGGTTCTTCTTCGCAATCCTTTTATTTTCTTGTAAAGATTGTATCTTTATCCTTGTAGTAGGCTAGGGGTTGTGTATGCACCATGTTTTGGGGTGTTTTGTGCAAAAGAGGTAACATGGCCGAATTTTGGGGGGCTTATTTGCAAAATGGGACTGAAATTCGTGGGGGCTTTTATGCAAAGATGGAACTGAAATTTTGAGGCTTGGATTCATGTCTATTTGATCAAGGAAAGTGAAGGGTGCTTTATGCAAGGGTTGTTGAGGGGTTAATTTGCAAAACAGCCCATAAATGTCTTAGAGGGGCTTATTTGCAAAAAGGCAGCGAATTTATGGCTGAAATCCAAGGAGTTTAGACCACAAATTCATGATCAAACTTTTGATGATGGTATGTGGAGACCAAACCAAAATTTATGGAAGGGTTTTTATGCAAGATTGGCTAAATTCTGCAAAAGGGTTTATTTGCAAAATTTAACCAAAATTGTGGGGTACCGGGGTGCTAGATGATCAGGTATGATGACCATGACCCAACCCGAGCGTGTCCTTGGCCCGAATTTAGCCTTGAACACGAAGGGTATTTTGGGTATTTCACCAAAATTCACCGCGAAACATGACAATCATTGTCTCGCATGCACGAAATTTGCAGGTTTAACTAGACTTCAATCATGAAATCCTATTTATGTATAGGATCTTAATTAAAGTTCTTAATTTCCCTTTTAAATTTCGTGTATTCATATTTTAGATTGTACCTGACTTGCCGCTTTTCGTTGCAGATTTGCAATGTCTCAGCGTCGATCTCGACCCCGTAGGAGTCGTTCTCATTCACAGCATAGCGAGGAAGAGGTTCCCGCGATGTCTTCCCCCGCAGCCTCTTTCTTCGGGGGTGAGAATTTATATTTTCTGTATCCCGGATTGACCTCTTCGCGGGTCATGAAGGAAGAACCGATACCCCTCTTCGCGGGGGTTAAGGTTTCAGACTTGTCTTGCTTAGCCAATTCAAGTCTTCTGGTATATTGGGGCGATTTTGTGCCGTCCTACACCTTATAGTTCGGTGTATGTTACCACGTTATTCACGTGATGATCTTATCCTTCTTCTTATGAATTTTCTGACTCCCCCCTTGTGCTTTATTGCAGTGGAATTTCCCGCGGGTAGCCTTCCTCCTCACGCCAACACCGGTTGTAGTCGGGAGGTCTTCTCTTCAGCTTCCCTTAGGCAGGCTGTTAGCCCACTTCCTCGGTTCGATAGAGATCGATCAGACGACTCTTGCCGATTGATACGGGAAGGAGGGCGCCATTGCTTGCGCCAGCTTATCACAGATGCCTCCTTTACCGCTGATTCTACCTCCACTCAGGCTTTACAGAAGCCGAGCTTCTTGTTCGGGGATCATGTCGAGGATCTTGCTACACTGACTCTTGGCGAGGAGCACTGGCTGACTTTTGACGGTGGAGCTTGTTTGTACATCCCCTCGATTCCACGTTAATATTCTTTCAGTCACTTGAAGGGGCAGGCCGTGGAAAGACAGATGTCTTGGCATCTTACTGAAGATGCTGAGCGGGTTCAGTGTGGATATGCCACTCACCATAAGACCCCTGGCTCTAACGGGTATCAAGACGTTCGTGGTCTTCGGCCCGGGATTATGGGCCTTAACACTGCACCCCCAGGCGAGGTGTCACACTCACCACAAGACTCCTGGCTCTAACGGGTATCATGACGTTCGTGGTCTTCGACCCGGGATTATGGGCCTTGACACTGCACCCCCAGGCGAGGTGTCAGCAGCTGCCTCTACTGTGAGTAACCGTCTGGCTCTTCTCGGGAGACGGTTACCTCCACCAGAGTACAGATGTTACGGTTGGGCTTCCTCGCTAGCCAAAGGGTGGTGGGCGCGCATGACTGGTTTCGTCTTAGCGCGCTGGGAGAGGGATCTGAAGAGCAGTGGGTTGTACGCACCCATACGAGCTACCATGTACGGAATCCCAGTCAGCTGTCGCCATTTCTTGGCTTTGCTGGAGACCTACATGCCTGACAGCAACACCTTTCTGACCAGTGGTGGTGAGCTAGGGTTAGCTTTGCATGAGATGCATTATGTTTCGGGTCTTCCGATGGGGGATTGTCCGTATCAGGAGTATTTTCCCTCGAACCAGTAGCTGGAGTGTATGAAGAAAGATACTCCCGATATGTACGACACTCTCTGGGATCTTACCTGTCATTATCACACCTCCTTGGTTCAGACTTCTCATCAAGCGAAGAGGAAGAGGCAGGTCAGTTTGAAACAGTTTGCCTGCTATTTGTTCCAGAACTTTGAAGCAGTTTGCCTGCTATTTGTTCCAGAACTTGGAGGGTAACTCCGATGAGTCCATTCATGAGTTAGACATATTGACCTCTTCTGCGATTAATGAGTTGCTGGAGAAGGCTGAGGCTCAATCTTACACTATCGCCAGTGCTGAGGGAGCTTTTCCCACGGGGACCAAGTTTCGCTCTTTTCTCTGCCGTGCACAGAAGTCCATTGGGCCCCGGACTCTACTAGCAGGCTACCTTGCCCTTTGGTTGAAGAAATGCGTCGTCCCGCATCAGCCTTCAGACGCTGCTCCCAGCAATGGTTGCTGGCATCCATTGCGGGCTCAGGAGTCTAGTCAGCAGTTTCACACATATGGGCTCTGAACCATCAGCTGAGCTTGTTTGTCCGAAGGTTGAGCTCCCTTACGCATATCTGATGGCGTGGCTCGTTCTTCACCGTCCCGACTTGATGTCGGCGCCCAGTGTTTTTGACATCCCCATCCCCTTCATGCAGCTGTTAGAGAAGAGCAGATGGCTTGGGAACAAATTCAGTGATGTTCAGCGAGAGCTTCGAGTCCGTAAGAGCTGGGAGTACTTTAAGTGTTTCCCCCACTTTTCAGGTCGCTATGGCGACGTGCTGATTGATGAGGAGAAACCTAGAAGTGATCGGACCGTTCTCGACGCTGGTTGCTTCCGGTGGCTAGTGAACATCCGCATTGGGTATCTTGTCCTCCGGGTGAAGAACCAATGCCACATAGAGCCTTATCTCCCTTGCCGCTTTGCTCGCTAGTTCGGTTATGACCAACTGTATGTCGGGAATCCAAGCCGTAGCCTGCAAGTTGAGGGAGGATTGATTGATGGCGTACGAGCGTGGCTGTGGACGATGGTGGGTTGCACTTGAGCCCATTTTGCTCTCCCTTCATATAGGCGTAAGTCGCTGACCACTTTCCTCAGCTGCAAGTGGTTTCTTTCCGCTTATGAATCCATCAGTGTTAGGAGCCTCTCAGAGTTACAGTCTGAGTACTCAGTCCGGGCTGCTATGATGGCTGGTCGCAGGGCTGAGCTTGCTCAGAAGCGGAGAAAAGGGCATGCCAAATCTCTTCTCACAGATGATGAAGAGCTCCTCCCCACGGGTGACGAAGACGAGACCTCCGAGGAAGAATATGCGGATGCAGATACCGACCGAGAAGAACTCGATACTGGTTTGTCCCGCCTCTTTGATTTTCCTCCTCCATTAATGACAGGTCTTGTTCATTTAATGAAATGGCTATTGTCACTTTAGGTAGGACAGCCGACGATCATGAGCCGCTGGCTCCTACACACGTTGAAATGTGTGACAGGCCTGTGCATGACCGACCCGTTGGTCCTAGGAGGGTTGGCGCTCCGAAGCGGAAGAAGACCGTACATAAGTCCCATGATGTTCAGCGTCCTTACGGAGTGGACTTAGGAAGCACCGCCGATGGAGGGGAGGGTAACATTTATTGCCATTGCTTTAAGGTGGTTTACCTTTTGGGATTTGTAACCATGTTTCATGCTCCAGGTTTCTTCGAAGAGGGTGAACTCCCACCGGGTTCGGTATCTCCTGGTGCTGATAACATGGATTGCTTTATGCAACAGATGTGCGACGCCCTTCATGATGGGTCTTTGGGCATCGATCTAAACATCGATCTTGAGCAGATGAATAATGTCGAGCCCACAGTCCCATATTCAGGTATATCTGCATCCAACATTACTTTCCTCAAGCATGGGGAAGGAAGATCTTCCGTTCTTGCTGCAAGTATATTTTTTCGAGCTTCCCTCATCTTTCAACGTTCAGGTTACCCTGCAGATGTCGCGATGGAAAGGCCAAACTTCTCGAAGCCCGATGCTGGCTTATTAGCTGACATGCTGGCTGAGCAGACTTCCAGAGGAACCGAGAGACCATTCTTTGGGAATGATTCATCCATCGGTATATATCTGATTTCCTTCCTCTTGCCTGATCTTTTATCTGACTGATGAAGGATTAATATTGCAGCGCCAACCATTGGAATTAGCCCGATATCGATTCCTGACATATCTAGCTTGCCTCGGGGTGAAGGGCTTGCAGGTACGCATACGACTTAGGGATATCGTACTTCTCTATGTTTATCCGACTTTTGACTAACATATGAGTGTAATCATAGGACCAGCCACCGGGACTGATTCTCTTATGACTCCTGGCCTTCCTCAGATGCCTACGGACGATGGACCTACAGGTATGTAGATGACCCTATCATCCCAATCCTCCTTATTTGTCTCAATTTTTTATTTTGACTAATAAAGAGGTACAGTCATAGGACCGGCCGCTTGGGCTGATACTCTTATCACTCGTGGCATTCCCGCTGCATCTGAGGACGGTGGGATTGCAAGTATGCGTGAGATATTCTTGTCCCGGTTCTCCTTATTTGTCCAAATTTTCATTTGGCTAATATAGGAGTGTAACTATAGGACCGGCCGTTGAGCCTGATACCACTACAGTTCCCGGGGCTGAAAGCCTGCATAGAAGTGGTGCCTCCCCGCCCTTACCGAGTGATATGAGCAATCCGCCTGCAGGGGTTGATGTACCCTCTTCTGCTGCTGCCTCAGAGCCTGTCGGACCTCAGCCCGAGGGGACGTCCGTTGGCGTTGGTATGCTCAAAACTTTCCTTCTGACTTTCCTTATTGTATTCGATAATCCGCTGAGTTTCTATGTTGTTGCTTGTAGGATCTCGATCTTCCCTATACGAGCGTGTCCGCGCCCTTTTGGTCGATACTGATCCTGACAGAGACGTGACCTGAGATCTTCCATTGGCAGCGAGCTTCGATCACGCGAGCATTCTGTTGCGCAACTGATAGCTACCCTGGCGAAGAAGGATGCCAGCAGAGCCGAGTTACTTAGCTCATTGGATTCCACCCATGAAGAGATAGTTAGGCTGAAGGAGGCCTTGAGGCGTGCCGAAGAGTCCGCTACTCTTATCGTCGAGGACCTGGCTGGATTAGAGCGTTCTCGTGAATGGACGCTCGATAAACTGGGATCGACACAGGAGGGACTGATGAAGCTGCAAAATGAAGCCGCGGAGGTCTTTAGCAGTTCCGAAGACTCTGTCCGAGCTAACCTGCAGGAAGAACTCGAGCAGGGCTACATGGATAGGCTCTCTAGTTTGGAGTCCTAGTTTCTTAATCGTCGGTTGCCTTCGGGCTAACGAACTTTTCGTTGTAGGCTTTTGGCTTAACTGTTACTAGAGACTTCACGCCTTTGCTTCTTTTGTGATCTTTCTGTATTTATTCTGAATGACAGATTTATGGGATTTTTGGCAAATCCCCAGCCCTCAACGGGTTTGATATGTCTTTACCGATCACCGTTTGAAATCGGACTAGCATGTGAATTATTAAACTCGTCTCACATGTAACGTTGTGCTAAGAGAGTAAACTCTCTGAGGCTTTGTGCTATGATTTTGAATACATAGGCTTCGTCTTTCTCGCGGGAATAGACTACCCGGCAACGCGTGTTAGGCGTTGACTTATCCCTACTTAGGCTTCGGGATGAAATTCCCCGTGCATCGAGTGCCCGGATTTGACAATCGTGTCTTTTCTAAAAGCAAAGACAGACTGAGAAACGGGAGAGGAAGAATTTTATACTCTATCCCCCGGTGCTGAAGAGGAAGAATTTTATATTCTATCTTCAGACGCTAAAGAGGAAGAATTTTATATTCTATCTTTAGCTGGAAAGGAAACGAGAGAGGAAGAATTTTATATTCTATCTCCCGTTGCTGAAGAGGAAGAATTTTATATTCTATCTTCAGCTGGAAAGGAAACTCGAGGTGGGATCTCCACCCCCAGAATCCGGAAGGATGAAACTAAGAGTGGGATCTCCACTCTGAGAATCGGAAAGGTTCGAACGACCCTAACTTTTATAGGATTGGTCATTTGAACCCAAAGAACCCCTCATTCATTGAGGAGAAAACCCAATTTCAACCCTAACTTTTATAGGTTTGGTGGAAAATGGGACAAAGGTGGATTTTCGTTTATCGAAAAGGAGTGACTCGACTTTAGTCTTGACTATGTGTAGGCTTGACTAAGCGAGATCGGAAACAATCCTAACTTTTATAGGTTTGACTGTTCCAAGTGGACCTCTCGTTCATGGAAGGAATCGAGAGAGGAATTTGGCTTTGGCCCTAACTTTTATAGGTTTGACCAGAAAGCAAGAGTTTGAGATGACCCTAACTGCCGGAAGGTTTGATCACTCGATTTGGAAGTGGACCTCTCATTCATTAGAGGAATCAAGAGGGGATTTTGGCTTTGGCCCTAACTTTTATAGGTTTGACCAGAAAGCAAAGAAAGTGGAATACGGGTAGCAAAGAAAATGCCAACTCATATTATCACTCAAAGGGAGACTTTAATGCTAGGTGATCATGACCTAACATGTTGAGTCTGAGAAATGCCAATGACTGGCAGATGGAAATGTTGGTGGATCCACTGTCGTTTAATTTGATCAGCAGGTGGTTTGGTGAGGAAAGATTAACCTATCAGAGGATTAGATCTCATCTCAAAAATAACTCATGAGAGTTAGAGAATTTTGATGAAAATAAGAAGAGACATTCTAACTTTCAGAGTTCGAATGCAGATCTCTTATTTGTCAATTCCACAATGACCGGGTTATCCCTAAGAATACCCATGTGGTATTCTTCCGGGAACTTCCCGATGCATTGGTTATCCTGAAGATACTAAGGATAGTATTTCTTCAAGAAACTTGCCGTTTATCGGCATCATGAGCCGGTCGCCGTCTTTGGTGACAAGGCGATAGGCGCCACTCGAGTAGACTGTCTCCACTACGAATGGTCCCTCCCATTTGGGTTCAAATTTACCCTTCTTCTTGGAGTTAAGGATCATAGGCCGTTTCACAGCTAGAACCAAATCTCCTTCTTTGAAACTCCTTTGTCGAACCTTTTTGTCGAAGGCTCGAGAGATTCTAGCCTGGTAAAACTCAATTTGCTGTTGAGCTTCCAGGCGCTCTTCATCGAGCCTCTCGAGTTCTTCGAGGCGTTTCTGATGTTGTTCTTCGGTCGACATCTGGGTTGAAAGAGCGATCCGAAGAGATGGTATTTGGATCTCCAATGGAAGAACAGCTTCGGAACTTCCCGATACATTGGTTATCCTGAAGATACTAAGGATAGTATTTTTTCAGGAACTTGCCGTTTATCGGCATCATAAGCCGGTCACCGTCCTTGGTGACAAGGCGATATGCGCCACTCGAGTAGACTGTCTCCACTACGAATGGTCCCTCCCATTTGGGTTCAAATTTACCCTTCTTTTTGGAGTTAAGGATCATCGGTCGGCGAGCGGTGAGGACCAGATCTCCTTCTTTGAAACTTCTCTGTCGAACCTTTTTGTCGAAAGCTCGAGAAATTCTAGCCTGGTAAAACTCAATTTGCTGTTGAGCTTCCAGGCGCTCTTCATCGAGCCTCTCGAGTTCTTCGAGGCGTTTCTGATGTTGTTCTTCGGTCGACATCTGGGTTGAAAGAGCGATCCGAAGAGATGGTATTTGGATCTCCAATGGAAGAACAGCTTCACATCCGTACACCAGTGAATACGGGGTTGCTCCCGTTGGTGTGCGCACTGTGGTCCGATAGGCCCATAGAGCCGCGCCAAGCTTGTCATCCCAGTCTCGTTTATTAGTTTTCACGATCTTTGACAAGAGTTTGATGATAGTCTTGTTGAAGGCTTCAGCTAATCCATTCGCTGTAGGATTATAAGCCGTCGACGAGATATCCTGAATTTTAAACTTTTCGCAGAACCTTATGAAGGCGTTGCTGACAAACTGAGGACCGTTGTCATGTATGATTCGTCTTGGAACACCATACCTGTAGATGATGTGGTGCTTGATGAATGCAATGACTTTGCTCGTTTTAACTTCTCTGAGTGGAACTGCTTCGGCCCATTTGGAGAAGTAATCGGTAATTGCCAGGATGAATCGGTCACCTTTGACTGATGGGGGATTTATAGGGCCAACAATGTCCATTCCCCAAGTCTCGAACGGCCATGACGTAACCGAAGGATGCAGATGCTCCGGAGGTTGGTGCACATAATTCCCGTGCATTTGACATGCATTACATTTTCGGGCATATGCAATTGCATCATTCATCATGGAAGGCCAAAAATACCCCATTCTTCTGATGCGATCGTAAAGCATGGGACCAGGTTGATGTGCGCCGCACTCTCCTTCATGCGCCTCCCTAAGGACCTCTTTAGCTTCTTTGGTTGATAGGCAGCGCAATAGCAACCCATCGTACCCCCTGCGGTATAGCGTTCGATTATCCGTATTATAGTAGAATCTTGGTGCTCTTCGCCGGATCGACTCTCTTTCCTTCACATCTTCTGGCAAGATTCCATGCAAGACGTAGTCGATGATGGGGAAACGCCAATCTCGTGGTTCGAACTCGATTTGAGTAGCGTGTACCTCTTGAACCTCTTCTTCCTTGGCCTACGACCTTCAGCCATTTGTAATTCCCCTCGGACATCCGCTTGGGATCCATTTTTATAGAGTCCCCGAATAGGAAGGATGGCTTCTTTAAAATCTCACGCTCTGCGGTTTCAAATTTGGCATTCGAAATCAGAGTCGCCATCTTTTGTTTGTGGGAAAATTTGCAAATAAGAAAATAAATGAAAGAACTGTATTTGATTTTTATTCTCTCTAACTGCTTAGAAAAAGAATGTTTATAACTCTCTCAACTTAGAAAAAGAATGATTACAACTCTCTCAACTCTCGATTACAATTTGGATTCCTAGTTACAAAAGAGAAGAGAATGATCTGGATTCTCCCCTTTGTTTAATTCTGGGTTCTTCACGGTAGCGATGAGATGCCTCCCTCGAATGCTTGCGTCGAGTTTGCTTCTCGTTGACGATCCGAATATCTATACTTCACTGGAACAACTGTCTTGGCCGGTTGATAACTCTTGTCGAGTTTTGTGATTCAGAACAAGTAACAAACTCTAATGATAGAGTTGTTGGAACCGAAAATAATTCGGTTGATAAGCCAAATATCGATGGTTTAGAGATCCTCCGTTTGTTGATTTCCCAGACTGTGTAAGGAGTCAATCCTCCTTTTTCTGATTCTGGAAGATTTGATCGAAAGATCCCCCCCAAAATTCAACCTTGCTCGAAGGTTTTATCAGCCAACGTCCGATCCGATTAACCGAAAAATCCCTCTTGATCTGATTATCAAAAATCAAACCCTTACTCTGTTGAGTTTGTTGATATTTATAGGGGGATTAGGGGTGTAACTGCCTCCATAATCCGCGCCTAAATGGGGGTTTAGTTACCCCATTAGTCGGGTGTAACAACCCACTAAAGTCACTCCTCAAATCGTGGGTGAAAAACAGCTTCGAAGTTGTTACGATCACGCTTGAATGAGTCAGAACCTTGACTTGCGTTCTGGCGGTGATTGAGTTGCGTTGCTGTGACGAGCTGCGTCGTGCAGCGATAGAGCTGCGTTGGCAGCGATTGATGAGCTGCGTTTGCCAGCGGTTGACAAGCTGCGTTGTGCAGTAGCGATTGGAGCTGCGTTCGAGCTGTGCTTGGCAGCGATTGGAGCTGCGTTCGAGCTGTGCTTGGCAGCGATTGGAGCTGCGTTCGAGCTGTTGATTGTTGCAGTATTTAGATTTCTCTGTCTTTACATATGGATGACACCAATGATTAGTAAAGAAGATCTTATTCAGGCCATTTGTGGCAATTGAGGCATCCTAATAACGCTCTATCAACTGCAGATCACGATCTCCACTGAGTGTGTCGACTATCATTACACTGCTCATCAGCATCTCTAATGGTTACTAATATAATATTAGTCATGTTGTTGTCGCAGCCATCAAGATCAATCATCTCACATAAGAAGCTGCGTAAGTGATTGAATCGGTGTAGTGTCTTGACGGTGGTATGCGGGGAGGACTTTCATGTCTTGGTTTGAAGAGATCGTTAATTTGCAATCCCTTTTTGTCAGAGCTTTGCTTTGCTTTAACTCCTTGACATGTGAAAATCTTCGAATTGTAGCCTTCTGGAAGTTGTCAGATTGTAACTTCTATCCTTGGTGTTTGATGGGGACTCAGCTATCTATTGTAATTTTTAGACAGCCTACAGCTGATTATTCCAACCTCCGTATATTTGGAAGTCCAGTGTACGTAATGTACAATGCCCAAAAAATTACAAAGCTGGATTCATAATCCAGAAAATGTATATTCTTAGGGTATGCTGATGGAGTAAAGGGGTATCGCCTGAGGGATCCCACTGCCCATAAGGTTATCATCAGCAGAGATGTTATCTTTGTAGAAAATCAACTATAAAGTGGTGAAAAAGAAAGCAGTTCGAGGACCCCAGAGAATATAGCTGTTCAGGTAGAAGATGATCTGAATTCTTCTGAAGCAACACCGGAGCATGATGTACAAGAACCAGTCCAAGGCTCCAGAAGCTCGAAGGTCAACTCGTGAGAGAAGGCCACCGACTTGGCACTCGGAGTATATTACGGAGAGTAATGTTGCATACTATCTTCTAACAGAAGATGGAGAGCCATCAACTTTTTATGAAGCTATAAATGACACAGATGCATCTTTGTGGATGGCAGTAATGTAGGAAGAAATTAAAGCTCTCCATAAGAACAAGACTTGGGAACATGCACTGCCACAAGGAAGAAAGACCATTGGAAACAAATGGATCTACAAGATCAAGCGAAATGGCGATGATCAAGTGGAGCGATATAGTGCTAGATTGATGGTAAAAGGATATGCTCAGAAAAAATGTATTGATTTTAATAAAATAATTTTTCTTGTAGTTTGACTTACAACAGTCCGAATAGTCCTAGCTATGAGCACTATATTTGACTTACATCTAGAGCAGCTAGATGTGAAAACAACATTTCTTCATAGAGATCTTGAAGAAGAAATTTATATGCTCCAACCAGAAGGTTTTGAAGAAAAAGGAAGAGAGGACTTGGTTTGCAGATTGAACAAATCTCTGTACGGTTTAAAACAGGCGCCGATGTATTGGTATAAGAGATTTGATTCATTCATCACGAGTCTTGGATACAACAGACTTAATTCAGACTATTGTGTATATTTCAAGAGATTTGGTGAAAATAACTTTGTTATCTTATTGATGTATGTTGACGACATGTTGATTGCAGGCCGCAACAAAGATCGTATCAAAGAATTAAAGGCTTAGTTAGCTAGGGAATTTGAAATGAAGGATTTAGGATCTGCAAACAAGATTCTAGGGATGCAAATTTACCGAGACAGAGTTAATAAGAATATTTAGCTTTCTCAGAAGAACTATTTGAACAAAATCTTGCGGCGTTTTAACATGCAAGATTGTAAGTTAATTTCTACCCCACTTCCTATTAATTTTAAGTTATCCTCCAGTATGAGTCCTAGCAGTGAAGAAAAAAGGATGGAGATGTCTTGAGTGACATATGCATCAGCAGTGAGAAGCTTAATGTTTGCTATGATTGTACAAGATCAGACATTGCATAAGCAGTGGGAGTGGTTAGTCGATACATGACGAATCCTGATATAAAAATCACTACAGATAGCTGATCCCTATCAAACACCGATGATAAAAGTTACAATTTGACGGCTTCCAGAAGGCTACAATTTAAATACTTTCATGTAGATCGATTAATGTTACAATCTGACGATCTTCACAACAACTGATGAAAGTTCTAATCAACAGCCTTCACAATCAACATCGGTAGTTATAATCTGACGACTCTCACATATCAAAGAGCTAAAACAAAGATTATAAAATGACGATCTTTGCAACGCTTTGACAAAAAAAGACTACAAATCGACGGTCTCTTCAAATCAAGATACGGAAGTCCTCCCCGCGTACCAGCATCAAGACGCACCGCGTTCTCAGCCACTGACGCAGTGCAAACGCAACTCACATTTAGCTCTAAACGCTGCAAACACAGATCAGATCCAGCTGCCAATGCAGCTCATGTTCGGCCGCAAACCCAGCCTCCGAAAGCTGTCAACGCAGCTTCCATCCACTGCCAAATGCAGCTCCCAAGCTGCCAAATGCAGCTTCCAAGCTGCCAATGCAGCTTCTAACAAGATGCCAATGCAGCTTCCAAATGCTACAAACGCAGCTTCCAGACGCTGCAAACGAGCTTCCAGACGCTGCGTTTGAACGCAGAATTCACGTCAGAACGCGGATTTTGCGTTTTACTCGTTCAAACACGAGCTGAACAGTTTTAAAACTGTTTTCCATGATCTGAGGGGATCACAACTCCACTCAGGAGTGATTTAAGGGGCGGTTACATCCCATTAGCCCCACTTAGGAGCGAATTAAAGGGGCGATTACACCCCTCAATCCCCTATAAATAACTAAAAAATCAGTTCAGATTGGCGGGCTTTTTTGGATCTGAGACTCGGCAGTAAAGAAAAGAGAGGAGAGAGGGGGGATTTCTTTGGATCTTTAAGAATTTAGGAGATCTAGAGATCGGCTTCTTCAGATCATCTTCTCGGCAACAGATTCTTGGGACTATCTTGGTGCTTGGCTTGTCTAACCAATTATGACCAAGATCAATCAACTCTTTTACAAGAGTTTAAACTCGCTCTGATTTATCAACTCGTTCAGAGTTTCAAACTTGTCATGCAAGTCCTTCACAACATCAAATCGTGAGGAGAAGATATTGTTCCAGTGAAACAAGACGTTCGGATCGTCAACGAGAAACAAACTCGACGCGAGCATTCGAGTGAGGCATCTCATCGCTACCATGAAGAATCCAAAATTAAACAAAAGGGAGAATTCACATCAATTCTCTTCTCTTTTGTAATCGGAATCCAAACTATAATTAAGATCGAGAGAATACAAATCAAATTTATTTCATTTTATTTACTACAAATTTTTTACCAAACAGACAGTCAGAGTGCTTTACATTTGGCAAGAAATCAAGTCTTTCATTCAAAGACCAAACACATTCGAGTTCAGTACCACTTCGTTCGTGAGAAAGTGGAAGAAGGAACAGTGGATATGCAGAAAATTCACACCAAAGACAACCTAGCAGATTTTTTGACAAAAACGGTTAATATTGACAAATTTATTTGGTGTCGATCCTCCTGTGGCCTGTCGGAGACGTAAGCAACATGAAGATGACAAGATAGAAAGAATGGTGTGAAGATATGATTGATGCTCAATCAAATCTTCAAGTGGGAGATTGTTAGCCGAAATCCTTAACTCCTCAGCCACAAAAGAAAGAAAGAAAATAAAAAACGTGGGTTGCTGCCTAAAGTTAGGTGAGGTTTGAAAATAAAAAGAAAACAAATTTTGCGGGCCCCACAGCATAGTAAAATATTAATATTTTATTATGTATAGTGTTTTCCCAAAAATTATAAATAGTCTCCAAATCCTTAAGGAAATATCATCTCAGAAACAACTTCTCTTGTAGAAGAGTGAGAGAGAAAAAATAGGGCAAAATGACCAGATTGGCATATTTTTTGAGACTTGGTGACATGTTGGTATATTTTCTTTTGGTTTTGTCAGATTGGTATATTTTTTCAACTCCGGCGTCATATAGGCCTTAAATTTGGCCAGGGTTACTGTTCCGGCCAGGGCTGATGGGATTTTAGGCCGGAACAGTAACTAAATTTGACCGGAACAGTAACTAAATTTGGTCGGAACAGTAACTCTGGCCAAATTTAAGGCCTATATGGCGCCAGAGTTGAGAAAATATATCAATCTGACAAAACTAAAAGAAAATATACCAACATGTCACCAAGCCTCGAAAAAATATACCAATCTGACCATTTTACCGAAAAAATAGAGAGTATCTCCTTGTAAAGAGAGATTGTAACTTCAGAGTTTTCTTCTCATAGTGGATTCTTCTATCCATGCCCGTGGACGTAGGCAATCAAGTGTCGAACCACGTAAATCTGTGTGTCCAACTTTTTATCTCTATTTTGCTCTACTATTGCTGTGATACTGCTCTATTAGGCCCTGGGTTTGTCCCAACAGAATCAAGTTAATTTGTTGG
>NW_017972607.1:0-222 GCF_001876935.1 Asparagus officinalis
TCGGTCTAGGCCGAGCCACTGGTTCTTGGCCGAGTCGTTTCAATGTGACTCGGCTGTCAGTGGCTATTTCAGTCTTCTGGGTTTTGACTTGTTTCGTCGTTACACGTATTTCGTTGTTTCGTTGATTTGTACGCTTCACCGATTCGTTTCATACGTTTTGGTAACATGGCGGTGGCCGATGAGTGTGCAAGCCACTTGGTTTGCCGTTTTGGTGGTTGATGA
>NW_017972608.1:0-3657 GCF_001876935.1 Asparagus officinalis
AGAGAGAGAGAGAGAGAGAGAGAGAGAGAGAGAGACTTAATAACTTAGTTGGATATGAATTAGGACCCATCTAAGCTAATAACTTAGTTGGATATGAATTAGCACCCATCTAAGCATAAGGCCATGAGCAAAGTGAAAGATAAGTTGATCGGTGAACAACTATCAATCATGAATAATGCTCTGATTATATTGTCAAACATAAATTACTGATTAATATTTTACTATGTCCCATCTGATCCCCAGGTTGTTTATTCTCGTCCTATATTTTCTTCCTTTGGTACAAGTAATATGGTGATTTTGACCTAATATAAATTTATAATCATCTATTGATCTAATCATAACTTTCTATGTTGAAGGCAGTGATCAAGAAACTTTAAGGTGATATTGGCAAAACACAAAACAAGTTTAGTTTGACACAGATAAATTAACAGTGGCATATACCTGCATAGATATCACATATTTTTAGCTATGAAACGTGCTCAACCAATGCGCATAAGTTAGAGTATAAAATGATAACTTGACAGTTTGCATTATAATTTCAGAGTTTTGATATAACAACTCACGTATCTATTATTGACACAAGAAGGTAACATTGTACTATCAAATATAAATCCATGAATAGCGCATAGATTGTTGGTTAGGTACATTGTTGGCTTCTCCTAAAATTTGTTTATCTAGCAACTCTTTTGTTGGAATACTCTAAGTCGAGCTAAAGATGGGTTGTGGACTGCCCGTGTGCCTTCCCTATATGCACGTGCTAGCACGAGGTAGTATGTGTTCTCAACCATTAGGAAAAATAATTAAGCGTTGGTTACTTAATTTACTCCCAATGTTCCCTCAAATCATCCCTTTCCAGTTGGTTAATTAATGCTAATTATGCCTCCACATCACCAATCGCTTCTGTTCATGTACAATGTGTGGGTAAAACCACATTGATTATCTTTTTATTCCTTTCACACCTTGTACTTATGTTCCTATATAAACTAAACTTATGTGCATGCAACCTAACATAATTTCATTAATTAGCCTTGCTAGTGAAGAGATGGATAGCCAAGAATTCGTCTACTCTTCCCAAACTCACTTGGACACCATTGATGGCCTTGAACCATTCAATGATAGCTTTGTTCAAGGATTCGACGATTTCATGTTTTCTGATGCTGGTTTTTTCGACAATGTGTTTGATTCAGATATTGGCTTGTCATTAGACGCAATAGTCAGCTCTCCAGGCCTCAACTTGAGCTTGGAGGAGGAGGAAGAAGAAGATAATCATGAACAAAATGGTAGCAAAGGGGATTATTCGGGTTCAAATACGAAGCCTAAGAGAGACCGTTCAAAAACCCTAGTGTCGGAGAGAAAGAGGAGGAGTAGAATGAAGGGGAAGCTCTATGAGCTACGAGCACTAGTTCCTAACATAACGAAGGTATACATTCTTTTGTCACCCTCACATACGTTTTTGAACTTATCATTCTTGTAGTTTCGTTGTGGTGGATAGATACCCTATGAGTGAAATTTGTTATTCTTTTACCCTAAGTTGTTAGTAAACCAGTGCTTTATCCTTGAGTAAAATCTTTTTTATTCACTTTCAAGGGTAAAAGAGTAAAAAAAAAAATTCACTAAGAGATCTATACGCCAAAATAAAACCACAGAGAAATCAGTTCAATAACATCAAACTACAAGGCTCTATGTGTAATTAGCCCTTAAAAATGAAACTAACCAACAAGATGACAAATCTTTCTCACAGTTGAAAACCTCAAATGTGATTATATCTATTATGTAGATGGACAAAGCATCGATAATTGGAGATTCAGTAGTTTATGTGCAAAGCCTCCAAGATCAAGCTAAGAAATTGACAAGTGAAATATCGGCCCTTGAATCATCGTTGTCATCATCAAAAGAAGATCAAGCGTCTGAAGTTGCCATTGATAATGAGTGCTGCAAGAAGAACAATTGTGGAGGGAAGATACTAAATGTGATGGCTCATGAAGTTGGAGAAGGGAGATGCTATGTGAGGGTTGAGTGCAATAAAAGAGATGGAGTAGCATCGACTCTTTATAATGCAATGGAATCGCTTCAATGCTTCCTTATGGAGAAATCTAACCTCTCTTTCAATTGTGATCGGTTCATTCTAACATTGACCTTGAATGTAAGACTTTCGTCATTTTCTTCACCTACATTCATTGTTCTTATCATGAGCTTTGACTTATTGTATTTTTTTTTTTTATCAAAAACAAAGGATAAACCCTGTCATATGTATTAAATAACAAGTTTTACAAAAAAACAGGATACAAATTGTATCCAAAAATTGGAAGATAGAAATACTAGTTTCTCAATACTAGTGATATATGACTTTCTTCTCTCCAACATCCGTGAAGGTGAAGAGAGGGCCTTGCCGTCATTCACCGTTGACACAGATATAAGAGAGAACAAAAGCCAGCCATATATTTGGTATCAAGAAACTAATAATTCTATAACCCACTCAAAACATAGAACAAAACTTGGAGTAAATCATATACAAAAAACTAAAGAAAACATCTGGACACTTGCAGATTAGTCAAATGCTTCTGCCAATGGGGTCTTTCTCCAACATAGCTTTTGGGGTCTTTCTCCAACATAGCTTTTATCTTTTGTGTTGTAGATCCACTTTGAGTACCTGTCCAATCATATAATGACGATATTGCATAGTTAACAATGGACTTGATAGAAAACTGCATTTGATCAAAAATAGAATTGTTTCTTGATCTCCATAAACTCCAGCAAACAGATGCAAATATAATGCGCCACATATATCCTTTCAACCCATGAACTGATTCTAAGATAAGCAGTAGGTCGTCCCAATGTGCCGGCCACATATATCCTTTCAACCCATGAACTTATTGTCTTTGAGGCTGGAGTATATATATCTATTATATCAAGTTTATTACATGAAAATGAAAACCTATTTTTAGATAAAATTTTAATGAAAATATCACAAATTTGACCATCTAACTAACTGACGAAAGTAGTAGCTTGAATGTTGTTATATGAAGAAATCTAATTAACCTTTCTTTCAGCTCTGATTAACTAACCTTCACTGTAAGAGCTCTTCATTTCTATACCTTGATACTTTATTCTTCTTCATGTTTAGTTACATTTTGAAAATAATTGATGTAGGTGAAGAAAGCTGAGGAGGTTATGACTGCTTCTTCTATGAAGTTACAAGTGATGAGCGCTCTTCTCAAGGAAGGATTTTGGTACCAGATGTAGAATTTGTAATTCAAATTTTCCTAAGCTCATTTCTGCTCTTTTTGTTTGGCTTTCTGGATTATCTTTCAGCTACCAATCTCCCAATGTACTCACTTTGAGGATCTCGATCGGAATACTGCTCTTATTTTTGTAAAATAATGATCAGAATGTTCCCGGATTAAAATAATTTCTTTAAAAGGGTACAGGACGAATGAGCTGGGAATAGTGGAGGAGGGAAGTCGGAAGAAATCATTCATCACATTTATTTAGGAATTCTTTTGAGTGTGAAATGTCCCCGAAATTCACCCGCAACGCTACAAAATTTTCTCACCCTCAAATTGAAGTGGAACTTAGGAGAAGGGAATTCCCTAACTTCCCATTTCGTCCCTACGACAATGAAACGAAATGCCGAAACAAGTGTTAAGGACAATTTCA
>NW_017972608.1:3667-5095 GCF_001876935.1 Asparagus officinalis
TATTGCAGATAGATGCCCTGAGTTAGGTGTTTTTTCGCTCTTTTACCCTTAGCTCTATACGACAAAAAATATTCTCTTTTTTCTAAGGGTAATAGAGCAAAAAGAATTCACTAACGGGGTCGATCCACAACAACACAATCAATAGGCTTTTTCCCTTTTGTTTTCAAATTACCTAAGAAAGGAAGCTTCCATTTTTAGTTTATCATTATTTTAGTTCTCTTCTACATACAAAGTAAGAAGTATTATAAGATATTTTAGATACTTTCTTATTGGGTTGGGATCCAATCACATAGTTCGGCAGTATCTACTACAAATGAATTCGCTAAAATTACTAGATCTTTCTTCATTTATTGATGCATATTGTGATCCATATTTTACTGTTTTGGTATAATTTTTTTATTAGACTATGGTATATGATTTCTTTAATAATATAATAATAGAGTAATGATAATAATAGCAAAATAATACAATTAATAATATATAATATTAAATAATTAAATAAATAAAAAATAAAAAATAAAAAATAGATAAGATATCTACAAATTTGATTAGTAATTTAATTTCGATAATGATTTAGTGATTCCAAACAGAGATGCTCAATCTGCAAATAGGCGATATGACGAATTCTATCTAAAAAAAGTTACCTATTAGCATAGCAACGCGACAGAGCTTGTTCCAATTTATACATTTTCCTTTCATTTTAATGTTTTCCTAATATTATACTATTAAATCCAAATTTCTGTTATTTTAAATCTTTACATTCCTATTGACTTATTAGCGTCATAATAATCTGAGCATGTATCATCTTAAATTAGTCCATAATCATGCGACCACAGGCTTAAGGCCCGTAGGCCCTAAGACCTATAGGCTTGGTATGCTCACTAGTGCTCTGCTGCACGTGATGTGTGCGTAAACAGTATACTTTTGTGTAAAATTAATATAAAATTAACACTTATTCCATAGAAAAATACTATTCAAGCAAAATAACATTGTGCTTAGTAAAAAAATTTAAAAGGTTAAACTATCATCAAATAATAGCGTAAAAATGAAGAATTGAACATTAGAGAGGAAAACTGATTACAATTGATTTAAATAACATGAAAACTATATCATATTTTGATATAATAATAGCATTAATATTGTTAAACATCAGATTTTGATTAATGGGGGTCATTGAGATATCAAGCAATTGGTAGTCTTTTTCCTGCGGGAAAAAGAATATGTTAATAACATTACCAAAATCCTTTTTTTCCTGCCAGCAAAAAGAGTATGTCAACAACGTTACCAATATCCTTAATAAGTCAAAACTGATACTCGATACTGCAGTGGAGAAAGAGATGATGAAACCATTCTAAAGTGAAAGTGATGACAAAGATCGAAGAACCAAGGAAAATATTTGCCCAACTCATTATTTCGAGGATGAGAATT
>NW_017972609.1:0-13195 GCF_001876935.1 Asparagus officinalis
CTCACCCCCCCCCCCCCCCCCCAAAAAAAAAAAAAAAAAAAAAAAAAACACACACACACACAATAACTTTCAAAATTGCACTAAACACTGAATATATTTTTTGCTTTGCAAACCCCAATAAGTGTTCATTTTGTAGATAACCCCATAATTTGAAGAAAAAAGGAAAAGGCATTTTTAAAGTTACTGGGGGTCTAGTGTAATTTTCTCAAAAGATATTGGGATTTTCTGCCAAAATTATTCGGGGTTTAGTGCCATGTTGAAAGTTATTAGTGGTTTTCTACAAAACCTTGAAAGTTTTTGGGGGTCTACTACAAAACCCTGAAAGTTTTTGAGGGTTTAGTGTAATTTACCCATAAAATAACTAAGCTTCTAAATTGAAGGGGTTAGTTGTTCGGCTTGAACCGACACTTGTTGTGAGCGAAAGATGCTGAAACAGGACAATAGGATCTATGATATTTAAGATTTCTAGGATCTCTTAACTGTATGAATATTGAATCCTCTACAAAGTTTAATTTGTCGATATGATCTTCGAATTGAGATGCAAAAATATGTGCTAAAATGTGAAAACATGCATAATCACATATATAGATAAAAACAAGCAGGAAAATAATCTACATAGAACTATACATGGAACATAACTACCAGCAAATATTCAATGCAGCAATCAAGCATCAGATAAAAGTTATATTCGATAGCATCAGATGAAAGTTATATTCGACAGTAACAGTGGTTGTCATTTTTCAGGCTTTAAGTGTTTGAACATTGTTTGGGTAGAAGATTGTTCGTGCAATAGCTCTCGTTTCATTAATAACAAACTCTCATTCCCTGTGCATACGTTTGTGAGATGATATATTTTATGTATAAACATGTACAAACAAATTACAGTTCAAAACGATACAAAAATCAACACAAACATTGATTTCAGCCTTTACACCATCGATGGTCATGAGACGCCATCAATGGTCAAGTTAAGTTATCAATGGACTACAAGAAAGAATTAGAGAAACGAAAATTAGATTTCAAATCATCGATGGTCTATAGTTGACCATCGAAGATTGCAATGACCATTGATAGACTACAGTGAACAATCGTATAAATCCAGAAACCATAATTTGCATAATTGATGGACTTCAACCATATATCGATGATTATCAATAGACCATCAATGATCATCAATGGGCCATCGATGATCATATCTTACCATCAATGGTTTGGACCCGATTTGGCAGTTTTGGCAGATTTTCAGATTCAATCTCAGCGGTTCTTTAATAGTTTTGGAATTTTTTTGAAACTCTAATTAGATGATCTCTTTCCTATGTCTTCAAGACATATTTAAAGGGGAATTGAGAAAGAGAATTAACAAGAAGAAAAATAAGAATAACAAGAAGAGAGAAGGCAATTATGGTTTGTGAGGGAGTTTGATTTGAGAATCCAACCATTATAGCCTCGTTCGAACTTTTTCTCGTCATGCTCAACATCAGAGGATCGTTTCAGCGAGGAGAAGTGCCTTTGCTTTCAAATTCAACATTGCTTCTTCATGGATCTTCATCATCATTGATTTAAACGACGGTTTTTGAAAAGGATGTACGAATTTTCTAATTGTGCTTTAATTATTTTTGGGTTGGTTTTGTATTTTAAACTTGTAAGTTTCACATCATACACAAGCCGAGGTAATTGAGAGTTGGTGTACTCAAGCTAGGTGAATCGAGGGTGTCTTGCTAGGGCTAGGTTTCTTTTGCTCATTGTGAGGAGTTAGGTTAGTCGATTGGTTTCAGGTAGTTTCTAGGGTCTTCTCTGTAAAGCCTATCAAATCGAGTTGTGATTTGAAAGAACTCATGTTATAGTGAAGAAGGCCCTTTGTAAGAAAGAAGAGCAGATGTAGGATTTAGATCCGAACCGCTATAAAATCTCGTGTGTTAATTGAAAGTTGGTGTACTCAAGCTAGATGAATTGAGGGTGTCTTGTTAGGGCTAGGTTTCTTTTGTTCAATGTGAGGAATTAGGTTAGTCAACTGGTTTCGGGTAGATTCCAGAGTCTTCTATGTAAAGCCTATCAAATCGAGTTGTGATTTGAAAGAACTCTGGTTATAGTGAAGAAGGCCTTTGTTGGCCTTCTTGTTTTGATGATGTTTAACAAACAATTTACTTCTAATGTTGTTTGTCTAGTGTTTGTGTTTTCGTATTTATTCTAGGCAAACAACGAGTTGGAGGATAGATGGATTGCGTCATGACGATCATATCCAATGGAGGTTGGAGGAATTGTGGAGTGAAGCAACGTTCAATTCAAGTTAAAGATCAAGTTCAAGCTTCATCCGCATGTGTACCAAGTTGAGCTACAATGAAGATCAAGATCAAGCTTGGGTAATCTAGTTTAGATTTTATATTATGTGTGTTAGTACTTTAAGCTCAATTATATACACACATACACGTTTTGGTTTTTGTATATATATATAGTTATATATATACATATATGTTTTGGTTTGATTTTTTAGATATGAAACAAATATATATTCATATATATGTTCATATGTTTCATATTCTATCATATTTGAAAATATATTGTGTTCTTGGTTTATGGACTTTATAATATGTTTTTATATCTTTTCCTAAGTCTATAAAGCCATACAAAAGTTTCCAAAAGTTGTGTTTATGTCAAAACATCAAAATTCATGTATATCAACTTTTCATGTTTTGGACATACTTGCAAAATACATGAGTTTTCACAATTAGGAAAAGAAATTTAAAAAGTTTCTTTGTTTACATGTTTATATTCATATATACAAACATTTCCCCAAGTTTTACTAATTTTGGAGTTGTTTTGTTATTTTCAATTGAATTTACAAAACCGAGTTTTTAGCAGTTCTTTAGAAACTGTTTATATGTGTTCAAATATTTATTTCTCTAAATTGGAAAGTGATTTTTCAGAAATTCTTTCTCTAACATGTTAATATACATTCTTAGAACTTTCTCTCAAAATTTCATAATTTTTAGAGTTTATTTACTATTTTTATTTGATTTTACAAAGTCAGATACACATTTTTCCAGAACTGCAGAAACTGCTTGTGCATGTTATAAGTCTACTCTAAGTCGACTTATCATAAGTCTACTCTAAGTCGACTTGTTATAAGTCTACTATAGCTCGACTTAAAAACTGTCTTTCTGCATGTGTTTTTCTTTCTGTCAAGTCGACTTGTGTCACCTGTTAAGTCGACTTATATATAGCCGTTTGAACAGTAACGGCTAGTTTCCCGCTTTGATTATTTTAATGTTTTTAAGGGTTTTGGTTGGGTTTTTGGGGTTGTTTGATGAGCCTATAAATACCCCATGTCCTCATACTTCTAAGATAACTAAGAGAAAAGTTTTAAAGAGTTTTTACAAGTTTGTTTAAGGGTTTCTAAGTGTGTTTAAGAGTTTGGTTTGTGAAGATAATTTCACAAGGGCTTGAGGAGATTATCTATTGAAGTTTGAGCTTCCAACTATCCTCCCTCCATATCTTGTTATCAATTGAGAAGTTTTCTAAACTCAAACTCTAGGTTTACATATATATACTTGTTTGATTATCATTGATCTTAAGCTAGATTTTATATTTGAGTTTAGTTGATTTGATTTATACTTATTGTTACACACACCCACTTGAGCTTATTGTATTTGCATACATAGTATATTAGGGTTGCGAGAGATTGTAACATTGAGTTATGTTTCATTGTGTTCTCATCTATTGTAGAGAACAAATTTATATTTGTTACATTATGAGTGTTGTAAGGTTTTCGGTGAGCTAGAAACCGAGTGTGTTGTGAAGTTTTCGGTGAACTAGAAAACCGAGTGTGAGGAGTGAATGTTGTTCGGTGAGCGTTGAAACCGACACTGTGAGGTGTAAACGTTATTCGGGTGAGCGTAGAAAACCCGGTTGTGATAGTGGATTTCTCCCCGGGAGTGGGGAGCGGAGACGTAAGACGGAAGGTCCGAACTCCGTGATCATATCGTGTGTTTGAGTTTGCTTTGGCGCACTTAATCTTATGTTTATATTTCTTGTCGCCATTGTCCATAGCTCATTATTTATATCATCCACTATCTAGTTCATATTGTTTACCCTTTTGTTAGTTTATATCCTTGCACATACATTGCCTATATCTCTTTGTTAGGATATATCTTGTTGTTCATATTACTTATCCTAGCTCATATACATTGTTATATTTCATACTTGCTAGGATAACTTATTAATAAGTTTTAATTGGCATAAAATCAGATAAGATTAGCATAAGACCGTAATCACCCCCCCTCTAGGGTCTAACAATTGGTATCAGAGCTTGTTGCTCTTTGATTTAAGGACTAACCGCCTTGAGTTAAAGATCCAAGTTATCTTATTTGTGCTAATCTAGTTATGATTACATTTGTCTTACTTGCATATATTCACATATATATCATGAATATGAATATATTTCGTTTAGGCTATGAATCAAATATTGCTCCTAAATTCATTAATTTCCCCTATGCACAATGAGCTTCTAGATTTAAACTATTTGTGCAATCTAGAAATATTAACTTATGGGAAGTTATTGATTGTGCTTACATTGTGCCCACATTGGAGAAATCCAAGTGGAGCGATTATGATAATAAAATGTTTACAATGAACAAGCGTTTGTTAGAATTTTTGCTTAATGCTTTTGACTCATTCTTTTCTAACAAATTTGTTCATTTTGATAGTGCTTACAAACTTTGGAAATTTATTAAAGCACATCAAGGGGACTTGGAGGCAATCCGACAAGTTTTGGAGGATTCTTCTTCAAGTTCATGTGGAGCATCATGCACTCGGCCACAAGAGGATAACTCTTGTGTAGTAAGCAATTCCGATTCCGATAATGACTTATCTATTGATGAACTCGCTTGTGCATATGAGAAATTATCTCATGCCTATACTAAATTGCAAAATAATTTTATTAATCTTAAAGCAAGCATGTAGATTTGAAATCCGATCATGAGTCGCTAGCTTCCAAACTTGATATTGTTGTTAAAGAGAATGCTACTTTGAAAGAAAACAACGAGTTATTAAGTTTGAAAAATAATAATATGTCTTCATCTATTGCTAGCTTAACTCTTGCTAAAAATGATGCCATGATAGAAGTAGAAACTATTAGAAATAAGTTTAATTCTTTTAGAAATGATCATGTTTCATCTACTTCTATTTCCAATGCTTGTATGCCTAAAAATGAGTTGGATCATGTTAAAGAACGCATATCATCTTTAGATTCAACCCTTAAAACATGCATTGTAGATAATAAGAAACTTATGGACTTGGGTGCAAAGTCTAGTACTACAACTTCTAAACCCGTACACTTTGCACACATGTATAGCAAAACTTATAAGTGTTCTATTTGCGGTCGTAAAGGCCATTTAGCTAAGTTTTGCTATGATGCACAAAAACATAAGAATATTAGACCACTTTTGTGCACCACATGCGCCCAAACGGGTTCATAACCCTAGGGTTTTGAGCTTGAATGATAGGGGTCATGTCCCTAAATCTTTTGGTACCAAGAATACATGGGTACCAAAACAAATTTGATTTTAAACCAAGAATTTTAGTGTTTTTAATTTTCTTTTTCTTGGTTTCAAAAAAAAATGTATTTTAAACTTTTATGAAAACAATTCCTTTTATTGGTCAAATTCTTTTGTTTTCATAATTCCTAGCTTTGATTTTGATGAGAGGTTTGTATTTATATAACCCTCCGGGTTTATTGGGTGTTTATTCCCAAATCATGTTTACCGGATGCTAGAATGATTATATAGGTTAGAACAAGCTTAAGAGCTTGATATATTATTGCCTCTCTTGAAATTCTTTTATCAAAGATTTTGTTTTGAATTATTGCTTTGAATTCATTATATTTCACTTATATGATGATATTTATGTGTTTGTGCTTATGGATCATCTATTCGTGCATTATAATGTATTCCATATGTGGTTTGATCAAATCCCACAAAAAAATTTCTTTATTAATCAAATTTGATTTATGATTTCTTTTGGTTGATTTGTTTTCATTTGAAAACTTTTTGCATGATTCTCATGTTTCCCTTCTTTTGATTTCATAAATCTACCTCTACAAATGGTTTTTATGCTCTTTGATATGAGACACTATTTTTCACCTTGATATATTTGTATATGTTCTCATTGTCTTTATGTATGTGAGTTGTGTTTAGCATTTTTTTTTTCATCTATGCTTGCTCATATTTTTTTTTGCCTTAGCTTTCATTGCATATATTCATTAAGGCATTTTGATAGGGGGAGCAATCCCTATAATTGTTTTATACTCACCCATGCTTATTTGTAGGGGAAGCCTTCGCTCTCTTAATCCTTTTGTCACCTTTTTGATGTTGTCAAAGGGGGAGAAATATTGTGAGTATATTCTTTCTTGTTTATATGCATGCTATATTATACTTACAATATTCATTTCTTTTCATGCATATATCCTTTTTGTAAATTGTTTGTCATCATCAAAAAGGGGGAGATTGTTGGCCTTCTTGTTTTGATGATGTTTAACAAACAATTTACCACTAATGTTGTTTGTCTAGTATTTGTATTTTCGTATTTATTGTAGACAAACAACGTAGTTGGAGGATGGATGGAATAGAGCTTCAACGATCATATCCAATGGAGGTTAGCGGAATTTTTTGTAAATTGTTTGTCATCATCAAAAAGGGGGAGATTGTTGGCCTTTTTGTTTTGATGATGTTTAACAAACAATTTACTTCTAATGTTGTTTGTCTAGTGTTTGTGTTTTCATATTTATTCTAGGCAAACAACGAGTTGGAGGATGGATGGATTGCGCCATAACGATCATATCCAATGGAGGTTGGAGGAATTGTGGAGTGAAGCAACGTTCAATTCAAGTTAAAGATCAAGTTCAAGCTTCATCCGCATGTGTACCAAGTTGAGCTACAATGAAGATCAAGATCAAGCTTGGGTAATCTAGTTTAGATTTTATATTATGTGTGTTAGTACTTTAAGCTCAATTATATACACACATACACGTTTTGGTTTTTGTATATATATATAGTTATATATATACATATATGTTTTGGTTTGATTTTTTAGATATGAAACAAATATATATTCATAGATATGTTCATATGTTTCATATTCTATCATATTTGAAAATATATTGTGTTCTTGGTTTATGGACTTGATAATATGTTTTTATATCTTTTCCTAAGTCTATAAAGCCATACAAAAGTTTCCAAAAGTTGTGTTTATGTCAAAACATCAAAATTCATGTATATCAACTTTTCATGTTTTGGACATACTTGCAAAATACACGAGTTTTCACAATTAGGAAATGAAATTTAAAAAATTTCTTTGTTTACATGTTTATATTCATATATACAAACATTTCCCCAAGTTTTACTAATTTTAGAGTTGTTTTGTTATTTTCAATTGAATTTACAAAACCGAGTTTTCAGCAGTTCTTTAGAAACTATTTATCTGTGTTCAAATATTTATTTCTCTCAATTGGAAAGTGATTTTTCAGAAACTCTTTCTCTAAAATGTTAATATACATGCGTAGAACTTTCTCTAAAAATTTCATAATTTTTAGAGTTTATTTACTATTTTTATTTGATTTTACAAAGTCAGATACGCATTTTTCCAGAACTGCAGTTTACTATTTTTATTTGATTTTACAAAGTCAGATACGCATTTTTCCAGAACTGCAGAAACTGCTTGTGCATGTTATAAGTCTACTCTAAGTCGACTTATCATAAGTCTACTCTAAGTCGACTTGTTATAAGTCTACTATAAATTAACTTATAAACTGTCTTTCTCCATGTGTTTTTCTTTCTGTCAAGTCGACTTGTGTCACCTGTTAAGTCGACTTATATATAGCCGTTTGAACAGTAACGGCTAGTTTCCAACTTTAATTATTTTAATGTTTTTAAGGGTTTTGGTTGGGTTTTTGGGGTTGTTTGATGAGCCTATAAATACCCCATGTCCTCATACTTCTAAGATAACTAAGAGAAAAGTTTTAAAGAGTTTTTATAAGTTTGTTTAAGGTTTTCTAAGTGTGTTTAAGAGTTTGGTTTTTAAAGATAATTTCACAAGGGCTTGAGGAGATTATCTATTGAAGTTTGAGCTTCCAACTATCCTCCCTCCATCTCTTGTTATCAATTGAGATAGGCGAAAGAATTACCAAAGGATGCAAAAGGGACTTCCTTTGGAAGAGGAGGCGTCAGATGCCGGTTGAGGCGTCAGATGCCGGTTCAGACTCCTACTCGGCTATAGCGTCCGATGACACGGCGTCTAGTGCGGGACAGCCTTACGAATCATTTATGATCAGCGCCGAACAAGTAAGAAAGATGCTTGAAGATGCCTTGACTAAGCAGAAGGAAGCTTTCAAGTTCGAGATGGAGATGGCCATGCAGCAGATGAGAGAGATGCATGACCAGCAAATAGCGGCACTAACAACTCACTAAGGAGAACCCAGTCGTCGCAATAATCCGAATCAAGAGGAGAATGAACGGGAAGAAGATAATACCAACATGAACATCCCTCCCGTCAACAACAATAATGGAGGTGGTCCCTCGGATGATAATGCGAAAGAAGATCACGCTACCTCTCCCCGAAACCACTCAAAGACATATACGAGTGAAGACAAGAAAATGAAAGACTTGGAGAGCAAAATCAACGCATTGATGAATGCTCAAGAAGTGAAGAGGTCCGGCATACCATGTCCATACCCAAGGGAATGGGAATCAATTCCATATCCGGCAAAGTTCAATTTAATCAACTTTACGCCGTTTGATGGAAAGGGTTCCCCTACCCAACACTTAATATATTTTAAGTCCCACTTAGGAATAATCTCCGGGAATGAACCCTTAATGGTGCGGTCATTCGTTGGTACTCTTCGCGGAGCGGCCTTCTATTGGTATCGTCGCCTCAAGCCGGGGAGTATCAGCAGTTGGGATGACATGGAGGATATGTTTCTAACAAACTTCTTCGACGACGACACCGAGGTCTCAATCGGCACTCTATTTGATGAGAAGCAGAAGAATGGTGAGACAGTCAAAAACTTCGTGAAAAGATTCCGAAATAAAGCAATGAATTGCAGGGATCCGGTCAGCGAAGATTTCATCCTCGAGACCTGTCACAACAATCTTTCATTAGACATCCTGGAAGCTATGGGAATGGCACCGCCGAAGACCTGGAAGGATCTGAAGGTGCGAGGAGAACGAGCCGAACGATTCCTCAAAAGGAAGAAGGCAGAAAGGGGCCAAATAGCAAATAACACTCCGCAACAGAACTTTGTCCCTAAGGGTAAGGGAAAAGCACATGCGAATGCGGTGGACGCGAATCAAACATTCAAGGTGCAAGCACAACCGCAACAACAGCAACAAAAGGCACCTCAACAATCAAGATGGCAACAGCAGCCCCAGAAGCCAAAAGCCTCGGAGCCGAAGTTCCCGAAGGTCTATTCGTTCAAAGAGGATGAAGTCCCCGGTATCTTCAAGTACCTCATTGAGAATAACAAGATCAAATTGCCTCCGGCCCAGGATCAGGAAGATGCTAAGAGAGTCAATGACCCAAAATACTGCGCATTTCACAGAGCAGTGCACCATCCTACCAAAGCGTGCTATGCCCTTAAAGATAAGATCCAAGCTCTGATCGACGTCGGGGTCATTACTATGAAGCAACCTAAGGAGAAGAAGGTGGGTGCAAATGCAGTATCGATTAGTTTCGGTTCTGTTCCCTTGAACTGGTTTCAGCACGAGCCGGTAGTAAATGCAGTAGTGAGGACCGTGAACGATGATCCTCACAAACAGCGCCAGAAAGGACTTGTACCGCACACAGCCCCGAATGGTGAGATTCTTTGGGTTCATCCAGATTTGATTGGAGACGAACAATGGACTGTTGCTTCTTCCAAGAAAATGTCAAAAGGAAAAGGTAAGTCTTGTTATGGAGCTTTTGCTATTCCAGGAAAAGACGACGAGGAAATTCCAGCCTTCCCGCTTTCTGAAGACGAACAAGAGGCCTTTGTAACACGAAGCGGGAATGAATATCACTACAAATATCCGGAGGCTTCTGAGCAACTAGGAGTAAACAAAACCGTTCCCTCAAAGATGCTGGCAGAACTGGGAATTGTCGCAACTCCCCCAACACCTGTAGCTACGGAGAAAGTCCAGCAAAAGCATCCGATTGGGAAAGACAAACCGGGAAAGGCAAGCTCTCCGCCCCATTTTGACATCATGGCGCAGTTAGCTAATATACCAGCAAGGATAACCCTGTACGAATTGTTGCGTCTTTCGAAAGACACAAGGAAAGCATTGCAGGAAGCCTTGAGCGACTCTGAAGCTTTCTTGACTTGAATTAAGCCGTCTTCGGGAGAACCGGAGCCATCAGTTCAACACTATAATCTCGCGGCACACCATTTTCCTTGCATCTCTTTTACTAAAGAAGACATGCAGACGAAGAACTCAAAGCATGATCGGCCTTTGTATTTTACCGGGCACATTGGCTCCAGCATGGTCAACCGGATCCAAGTTGATCCGGGTTCTGCTGTCAGCATCATGCCATTCCGACTGATGCATCATCTCAGAATTCCGACTAGCAAACTAGCCTTCACCGGCACTACGATTTACGGATTCAACACCAGCGGGTCCAGACCCTTGGGGAAGATTCGAATCAAATGCCAGATCGGGGATTTAAAATCAGAAGTTACCTGCTATGTGATTGACGCAGAAACGTCCTATAACTTACTGTTGGGTCGACCTTGGATCCACGGCAATCTTATAGTCCCGTCAACTCTTCACCAGTGCCTCAAGTATGTGGACACAAATAATAAAGTCAAGACGGTGGTCACAGATAAGTAACCGTTTAAGGGATTAGAGAACTATTTCACTGATTCCCTTTTATACGGTGTCGAATCCGATACTGAACCATCGGCCCAAGGAACGGACAGCGGAGATGAAGCTGACACCGAAGCTGGGTTTGATTATGATGGTGGTTTTGTACTTAATGACATTGTACCCATTGTAATCAATCTTGACGATGATGAATCATCGGAAAGTAGTTGTAATTCGAAACTTGCCGAAGAACTATCAATAAACGATGATTTAGAGTACTCGATGTGTCTTGATAATGTCACTAAAGAATTGATCCTTTTGGTATATGATGTGAGAACCAAGTGTTTCAGATTTTAAAAGCTCACCAACGAATTTTTATCAATGAGATCTAGATATGAAAACGTTTTTAGCGAAAGAAAATATTGTTTTCACTGTTTAAGAAAAACATCTAAATCATGTTTATATGTTTGGGATCTTTGTAATAGATTTTAAATGTTTAAATTTGTTGTTTTCTGCCAAATGACATATTAGAAACATTAGTATTTCAATATCAATAGGAAATCATCATATTTTTAGGTTTTGAAGCTGACAGAAACCCAGATCTGGGCTTCTGTCTGCTTCACGGTCGACCGCGACGGTCGACCGCTGGGCGCGCAGAAGGGCAAAGTCTGTCTGCCCTCTGCGCGGTCGACCGCGATGCTTTGGCGCTCGACCGCGAGGTATTTTGCTGAGCAGTGTAGTTCTGCTCGGGGTGCGATCGACCGGGGCGGTCGACCGCCGCATAGTTTTGAGCACAGAATTGTTCTGTGATATTTTATTTCTTGTTCAAGCGTTTGCCTCGATCATCTGACCTTAGTTTTCAGTCTTACTAGGTATCTATGCATGATAGATGACATGAGGGTACTGGTTTATAATCGCACGCCGAGTCGAGTGTGAAAACTGTATAAGTAGAATCTTTCCATGTGATATTTGTTCAGTTGCACAGTCCTCGTGTTGGACTATAATATCATAGAAGTCCTCGTGTTGGACTATAATCCAATTCAGTCCTCGTGTTGGACATTTACCCATTTGTCCCATGTATTGGGGAATCACTATATCTAGA
Source organism: Asparagus officinalis (assembly GCF_001876935.1). Taxonomy (NCBI): domain Eukaryota; kingdom Viridiplantae; phylum Streptophyta; class Magnoliopsida; order Asparagales; family Asparagaceae; genus Asparagus; species Asparagus officinalis. The sequence goes on from NW_017972609.1 coordinate 11,929, forward strand.
TTATGTATTGTACACTTTTTCTTAACCCTGTAGGTGACATTTCACATAAGTTATGACATGACACTTAAGTAGAATATGACATAATACATTTGTGGGACATGGCCGGATACTGCATTTATGTTTTGAGATGTGTTGTGTTTTCTTTTTATTATTGTTCCTGTACTAGAACTCGGGTTTGGTATTTAGGGGTTTACAATTTAAGATACAAGGTATATACATGAGGGTTTCCTTATTTGGATTATTTCGCTCGACGTACCTATGCTCGTGTTGTACATTTCTAAACACCAAAATCCTTTTCTTTTGTTAGGATCAAAGATTTTAGATTTATTATGTATTAACTGTATTTTCTCATACAACGAGCCATATTCCCTTGGGGTTGGTTGTGATGTTGCTCGCTAGCGCTTTGACGCTCGTTGTTCCTCCCCGTTTCAGGTAACGAGCTAGGAGCCCGGAGAGTCGCAGGTTGATGGCGACACACTTTAGTGCTCATCTGTCTATTTTTTTGTTATATTTTATTTTAGAGCTCCACTATAGATTTTGTTAGACATTTGAGGACTATATTCTAGATGTTGTAAAGGCGGTGTACCTTATTTCCTTTACTCAGACCTTCTGTATTTGAATCTTGTTGAGAACTCTAGTTTATATATTCAGACACTATGCATTTCTGTTTGTTGGATGATGAGATATTAATGTGGTCACTATCATTTCATCAATTATTTCTTGTATTAACTACTACTTGCTTTTGGTACCTACACCTGTTGTTGACTCTACTAGATAGATGTTAATTGTGATGGTGAAACATGTTATTACACGGTGTGGTGCAAGGCAAGTTTGACATTCTTGGTTTCACCTTGGACTGTAGCCTTGTGTGAACCCAGGGTCGTCACAGTTGGTATCAGAGCTCTAGTTCCAGTATCCTTAGGGTCATCCTGTGTCAAGTCGTGGAGCTAGGATAGAGTGTTTTTAGGATTCATGTATAGAGTCCGTAAGGATTTCCTAGTATGAGTGAGGGCGATATATGCGTATACCTCAAAATTTGAAAATTTTTTATGACAACTATTTTGTATAAATTTAAAGTATTTGTGTGAATACTATATGTTGTGAAAAATTTGTATTGTGATACATTAATTATAGACGTCTATTTTTGACTCATAAACTTTTATTTTTCTTATCATCAGAGAGAGATGGCAGGACGTGGTAGACCTCGTACTCGGAGAGCTGGACAGGCAGAGTCACAGCAGGCTCCACCTGAACAGCAGCCAGCTCA
>NW_017972609.1:13209-49855 GCF_001876935.1 Asparagus officinalis
CCGCAGCAGGCTCCTCAGTATTTGGTGGATATCATGGCTCCTCTTATTGCCAGAATGACAACCATTGAGGAGTTGGTGACGACTCATATAGCACCACGGACAACACCACCATCGGTAGCTCAGTAGCAGGGGATACCCGCCATTCCTGTCAGAGAGAGATCCCCAGAGATGACGCCTGCAGCCATTCCTCTAGCAGTCCCAGATAGAGCTACAGAGCAGGAGGCTTGGCTCCGTATGGTGGAGAGGTACCAGAAGATGAGGGCACAAGAGTTCCAGGGGTCACCAGACCCTCTTGCAGCCCATAAGTAAAAGGAGGATGTGAGCAATATACTTGACATACTCAATATGGATTCAGTTCAGAAACAGAGGTTGGCATCCTACAGTCTGAAGGGGGATGCCGGGAGATGGTACTGACTCCAGTTTACTCCAGAGCAAAGAATGACCCTCACATGGGAGGATTTCATATACTTCTTTGATGGGCAGTACATTTCTTCTGCAGCGCGGACTGGGAAGGAGTTTGAGTTGTCCCGGTTGACTCAGAGGGACATGACAGTGGCAAATTTTGAGAGCAGATTCATGGAGTTGCTACATTTCACGGGTATGTGGCAGACAGGAGAGCGTCAGGCTCAGATGTTCTTAGCAGGGCTTCGCCCTAATCTCCGTCGGTACCTCGTCTCGAGGAGGTTCTATTTAGTTAGGGAGGTGGCTGAGCCCGCCACTTCACAGGAGATTGAGACTACTATGTTCCAGAAGGATAATGAAGGGACGGCCAAGGTAGGACAGAGCGGGGATAAGAGCAAGAACAAGAGACCTTTTTCTGGACATCAGCAGCAGCATCAGGGCCCTTATAAAAAGAGACCCCAGCAGGATCAGAGAGCGCATCAGCAGCACAAGTTCCAGGGATCTTGTTTTAACTGTCATAAGGTCGGGCATAAGGCATCGGAGTGTCGTAGCGCACCAGCAGGAGCCCAGCAGGGCAAGGGTCAGAACCAGCAGCAGCAGCGACAGCAGGGTAGAGGTCAGGGCCAACAGAATAGGCTTGAGGCACCGCCAGCAGTATAGAGGACTGAGGGGCAGGTTCGAGCAGTTCAGGAGGTTCCTCAGGGCCAGATTATCCCATATTCTCCATCTCTAGTAGCAGAGCAGTCTTCAACCACAGGCAGGGTATATGCAGTAGTTCCCCGTGATCATGGAGCTAGCGGAGCTATAGTGGAGGGGTACGTTCTTTGTGAATTCCTTTCCCGCCCGTATTCTTTTCGATTCGAGAGCTTCACATTCTTTCATCTCGCATGCATTTATGGCTAGACTCCAGCTCGTGGCTCAGCCTCTAGACACCCCTTTATCAGTTTCCACCCCTTTAAGTGAGGTATCGCTTCTGGAGAGCGTCTGTAGGAGGTGTACCGTCAGTTTAGACGAGTCGGAGTTCATAGTTGATTTGATAGTGTTGCATATGTCCGAGTTCGATGTCATCCTTAGTATGGATTGGTTGTCTTCCTACCATATTAGTATTGACTGCTTTGCGAAGACAGTCAAGTTGTGAGCGTCTGACGGGTCCGAGATGATTGTAGCCACCTCTCAGGGCAACCGTTTTGCGGAGTCATTTCTGGCGTACATCGAGGAGGTGATGTGACGGGATCAGGGTGTTGAGTTATTGGAGACTAGAGGTTTCTCAGAGTATCAGGATGTCTTTCAGGACATACCTGGATTACCTCCTATAAGAGAGGTGGAGTTCTACATTGAGTTGCAGCCAGGCACAACCCCGATATCCCGCGCACCCTATCGCATGGCACCAGCTGAGATGAGAGAGCTTCAGACCTAGTTGGACGAGTTGTTAGCTCAGGGTTTTATTCACCGGAGTCATTCTTCGTGGGGCGCGCCGGTTCTCTTCGTGAAGAAGAAGGACGGTAGTATGAGATTATGCATAGATTATAGAGAGTTGAACAAGGTCACTATCTGGAATAGGTACCCACTACCTAGGACTGATGACTTGTTTGACCAGTTACAAGGGGCGCAGTATTTCTCAAAGATTAATCTTCGTTCTTGCTATCATCAGTTGCGGGTTCGGGAGATGGATATTCCCAAGACCACTTTTCTTACTCGATATGGATCCTTTGAGTTCTTGGTCATGCCATTTGGGTTGACCAATGCACCCACGGTATTCATGAACTTGATGAACCGGGTTTTCCGTCCCTTCTTGGATCAGTTTGTGATCGTTTTCATCGATGATATTCTCATTTACTCGAGATCGGAGGCAAAACACAAGGAGCACCTATGAGTAGTGTTCGCGGGAAAAATCGTTGCTTTCTTCATTAATGATTCCATTGTACACTCTTGTAATAGTCTATCGATTACAAAGATCCGGTCTTTTTATAAGATCCGGTTACAACGAAAATCAAATTGAAAAGAAATGAAAATTACAACTTTGTTTCTTTGTTTGTCGAACGAATCGCGAGCTCCTGTTTTGCGGTCGCTCGCTTGCGTGGGTTCTTTGCCTGCGCCGGGGTTGTTCGCCGTGGACCACCGCGCGATCTAGATCCGGTCGAATCTACGCAGTACAACGGGTATTATTTCACCAAGGAAATAATAGCCGGGGAGGATTGTTTCACCAAGGAAACAATCGTCCAAGTCTCGGGATCTAAGACCAAGCTTAGATCCGGAGTGTAGAAACGTAGATCTGAGATTCGGTCCTCTCGAACTCCTGCCTTATTTGGCGTTGATGATCGTCGAGCACCAGATCTGGATGTGCAAGTCCTCGAAGTCCCAAAGCTTGAATCTTGTTAAGTTCTGAGTCTCCAATCCAGCAGGGCTTCGCCTCTCCAAAATTTCCAACCAGCCGAGCCCCTCCGGGTGTGTGGGTTTGCTGTTTTCCGCCTTTGGTTCTATTCGTGATTCGGTTCTGTGGTTGATTTATCCAGACTTGATTCGTTGACCTGATTTGGCAGTAAATCCGGCTCCCGATTAGGCAGTAAATCCACTTCTGAGTTCTAGTCCGAAACTGATCTTGATTCGATCGTGATTCGTCCGAGTCCGCTCTCGGTTGGATGACTCGTTGACTCTTCGAACACTTGGCTTGATCCCGCACGCGAATGGACGTATTCCGTTGCTTGCGTGCGATTAGTCAATCTCGTTGCCTCGTTGGTTTGTCGGTTTGTGCCGAGCTGAGCTAAGGGACTTATAAGTAATTTTATATGCCTACAGATACCCCCTCCAAAGTATTTCAGTCTCGTTCTTTTATAGAAGAGTCTGGAATACTTTGGATATGCTTGTCCCAACCTTCAGTCGGTGTAATGGGACCTTGGAATGACTTCCGTTCTTGATTCCTTTAATTCTCCAGGCTATCCGGTGCTTTGTCGAATGCTTGAGAGAGTTTCGGTGCTGCATTTATTGTCTGACCGTTGTCGGAATTTTGAACTTTGAAGTCGGTTCCTGATTTAGCTGACCATCGATTGTTGGCGTCGAGTCTTTATCTGCAACGCGTTGTACGGCGTCGTGTTGTTGAGTTATCCTTAAGAATGTTTATAAAAACATTCTCCAGGAACTTCTCAACAAAAATTAGGTAACAGTTTATACTCATATACCTTATTGGAGTTTTTTAAGAAGTAGTTTAACCTCTTATACTTTTCGGAGTATTTGATTCTTTCATTGCAACGCATTGATAGGCGTTGACCTAGGGTTACGCGTTGACCGGCGTTGACCTTAGGGTTTTGAACGTCGTACGTTGAATTTTTGATCGCAACGCGTTGACCGGCGTTGACCTAGGGTTACGCGTTGACCGACGTTAACCCTAGGGTTTCGAATTTTTTGCTCGCCACGCGTTGACTGGCGTTGACCTAAGGTTACGCGTTGTCCGGCGTTGACCGTAAGGTTTTGATGAGCCTTTACCGACTACCGTTTGAGTCGGGCTAGCATGCGGATTGTTCAAGTCCGTTCCGCATGTGACGTTAAGCTAAAAGAGTTAACCCTTTTAGTGCTACGATATTGAATACGTAGACTTCGTCTTTCTCACGTGAAAAGACTAAACAGCAACGTGTATCAGACGTTGACTTAGGATTTTTGGCAAATCCTCAGCCTTCAACGGATTTGACGTGCTCTTACCGACTACCGTTTGAATCGGGCTCACATGCGGATTGTCTAAATCCGTTCCGCATGTGACGTTGTGCTAAGAGAGTTAACGCTCTTAGTGCTACGATATTGAATACGTAGACTTTGTCTTTCTCACGGGAATAGACTACCCGGCAACGCGTGTTAGGCGTTGACTTTAGGGTTTTTGGCTAACCCCCAGCCTTCAACGGGTTTGATTAGCTCTTACCGATTACCGTTTGACTCGGGCTTACATGCGGATTATTTTAAGTCCGTTCCGCATGTGACGTTGCGCTCAGAGATTGAATCCTCTGAGACTTGTTGCTATGACTTCGAATACATAGACTTCGCCATTGTTATGGGAATAGGCTACCCAGCAACGTGTATTAGACGTTGACTTATCCCTACTTAGGCTTCGGGATAAAAATACCCCAGACTGGTATTCTGGTGTCTTTTTCAATCGGTAAAAGACTAAACCGGCGACACGTGTTAGGTGTCGACATATCCTTTCTTAGGATTCAGGATGACATTCCCCATGCGTGTAAGGCATGGATTTTGGTGTTATTAATAACAACCTGTCACAATGTTGAATATGTGGACGGATGTTCTTTTCAACGGTTAAGAACTAACCGGCAGCGCGGGTTAGGCGCAGACTTATCCTTGCTTAGGTTTCAGGATAGAATACCCCAGAATCGAACTCTGGTGTCTTTTTCAATCGGCAAAAGACTAAACCGGCGACGCGTGTTAGGCGCAGACTTATCCCTGCTTAGGATTCGGGATAAACTTCCTATTACCTGTGAGGCATGGATTTTGGGAGTTGAAAAAGGTGGTGTCTTCTCTTGGGGCAAAGACGAACCCGAAATGGGAGAGGAAGAATTTTATATTCTATCTCCCGACGCTGAAAAGAAGAATTTTATATTCTATCTTCAGCTGGAAAGGAGACTCGAGGTGGGATCTCCACCCCCAGAATCCGGAAAGGTGAAACTGAGAGTGGGATCTCCACTCCGAGAATCGAAAAGATTCGGATAACCCTAACTGTCGGAAGGTTTGATTACCGAACTAAAGATGAATTTCTCGTTTATCGAGAGTGAATTATGGTTTTGACCCTAACTGTAGGAAGGTTTGGCCAAACAGGAGTTTGAGGTGACCCTAACTGTAGGAAGGTTTGATCACTCGATTTGAAAGTGGACCTCTCGTTCATTGGAGGAATCGAGAGGGGATTTTGACTGTGGTCCTAACTGTAAGAAGGTTTGACCAAGTGGGTGTTTTGAGACAATCCTAACTGTAGGAAGGTTTGATCGCTCAATTTGTGGACCTCTCGTTCATTGGGGGAATCGAGAGGGGATTTTGACTGTGGTCCTAACTGTAAGAAGGTTTGACCAAGTGGGTGTTTTGAGACAATCCTAACTGTAGGAAGGTTTGATCGCTCAATTTGTGGACCTCTCGTTCATTGGGGGAATCGAGAGGGGATTTTGACTGTGGTCCTAACTGTAAGAAGGTTTGACCAAGTGGGTGTTTTGAGACAATCCTAACTGTAGGAAGGTTTGATCGCTCAATTTGTGGACCTCTCGTTCATTGGGGGAATCGAGAGGGGATTTTGACTGTGGTCCTAACTGTAAGAAGGTTTGACCAAGTGGGTACTTTACGTCCAGACTCTAACAGAGAGAGTGTTGAGTGCATAGACATGGTGAGAATGGGAGTTCTTATTCATTACATTGCTGTGGTTTTGGGAACTTCCCATTACATAAATCGTCCACCCCCAGTTTCCTCTGCGGAACTGGTTCGGACATTATTATCAGTTAACTAACCGGGTTATCCTTAAGAATATTAGCTTAATATTCTCCAGGAACTTCCCGTCAAAAGTGGGGAAACAGTTTAGACTCATATACCTATTGGAGTATCAGGGAGTAGTTTAACCTCTTATACCGGTCGGAGGATTGAGAAACAGTTTATACTCGTATACTCTTTGGAGTTTTAGGAAGCAGTTTATACTCTTATACCGGTCGGAGTTTTGCCATTCTCAATTGGCTTACCTCAGCGTTATGACGCCGGCTTCAACCAAGGTCTGAATGCTATTCTTGAGAGCAAAGCAATCCTTGGTGGGATGAACGACCCTCCTGTGGTATGCACAGTACTTTGGGTCCGTAGTGTTGTCAGCTTCCTCCTGATTTGTGATAGGTGGTAGCTTGATCTTGTTACCTTCAAGGAGGGATTCGAAGATGGCTGGAACGTCTTCGTCCTTGAAGGAATACTCTCTTTGGAGTCTCGGACCCGAAGTCTTTTGCTGCCTTCGGGATTGCTGTTGTGACGCTTGATTAGCACCACCAGTAGCTGCAGGTGTTTTGCCCTTACCACGAGAGGCGAAGTTTGAGTCCAGAGGATTAGCCGTCGGTAGGTTCCTCTCGGCCTTCTTCCTTCGGAGGAAACGTTCGGCTTGTTCACCGCGCACCTTCAGATCCTTCCAAGTGTCAGACGGTGCTGTTCCCATTGCTTCCAACACGTCCAACGCAAGGTTGTTGTGGCAAGTTTGGAGGATGAATTCCTCTGTGATCGGGTCCCGGCAATTCATCGCCTTGTTCCGGAACCTTTTGACGAAGGTGTCGACTAACTCCCCGTCCTTCTGCTTCTCATCGAGCAATGATCCGATAGATATCTCGGTGTCGTCGTCGAAGAAGTTGGCCAGGAACTTGGTCTCCATGTCATCCCAGCTGTTCACGTTTCCTGGCTTGAGGCGGCGGTACCAATCGAAGGCGGCTCCGCGAAGAGTGCCGACGAATGACCGCACCATCAGAGGCTCATTGCCGGAAATAATACCCAGGTGCGATTTGAAATAAATCAAATGCTGAGTGGGGGAACCCTTCCCATCGAACGGCGTGAAGTTGATTAAACTGAACTTCGCCGGATAGGGGATCGATTCCCATTCTCGTGGGTATGGACAGGGAATGCCTGTTTTCTTCGTCTCTTGAGCGGAGATCAATGTGTTGATTTTGCTCTCGAGATCTTTGATCTTCAAGTCTTCAACAGATTTTGGGAGTTGAACAAGATGATGTCTTCTCTTGGGGCAAAGACGAACCCGAAATGGGAGAGGAAGAATTTTATATTCTATCTCCCGATGTTGAAAAGAAGAATTTTATATTCTATCTTCAGCTGGAAAGGAAACTCGAGGTGGGATCTCCACCCCCAGAATCCGGAAGGGTGAAACCAAGAGTGGAATCTCCACTCCGAGATTCGAAAAGATTCAGATAACCCTAACTGTCGGAAGGTTTGATTACTGAACTAAAGATGAATTTCTCGTTTATCGAGAGTGAATTATGGTTTTGACCCTAACTGTAGGAAGGTTTGGCCAAACAGGAGTTTGAGATGACCCTAACTGTAGGAAAGTTTGATCACTCGATTTTTACCGAACTAAAGATGAATTTCTCGTTTATCGAGAGTGAATTATGGTTTTGACCCTAACTGTAGGAAGGTTTGGCCAAACAGGAGTTTGAGGTGACCCTAACTGTAGGAAGGTTTGATCACTCGATTTGAAAGTGGACCTCTCGTTCATTGGAGGAATCGAGAGGGGATTTTGGTTTTGGTCCTAACTGTAGAAAGGTTTGACCGAATGGAAGGTTTAAGACGATCCTAACTGTAGGAAGGTTTGATCGCTCGATTTGTGGACCTCTCGTTCATTGGGGGAATCGAGAGGGGATTTTGACTGTGGTCCTAACTGTAAGAAGGTTTGACCAATCGGGAATTTTATGTCCAGACTCTAACAGAGAGATTGTTGAGTGCACAAACATGGTGAGAATTTGAACGAGAGTTCTTATTCATTACATTGCTGTGGTTTTGGGAACTTCCCGTTACATAAATCGTCCACCCCCAGTTTCCTCTGCGGAACTAGTTCGGACATTATTATCAGTTACCTAACTGGGTTATCCTTAAGAATATTAGCTTAATATTTTCTAGGAACTTCCCGTCAAAAGTGGGGTAACAGTTTAGACTCATATACCTATTGGAGTATCGGGGAGTAGTTTAACCTCTTATACCGGTCGGAGGTTTGAGAAACAGTTTATACTCGTATACTCTTTGGAGTTATGATTCTTTCATTTGGCTTACCTTAGCGTTATGACGCCGGCTTCAACCAAGGTCTGAATGCTATTCTTGAGAGTAAATCAATCCTTGGTGGGATGAACGAACCTCCTGTGGTATGCACAGTACTTTGGGTCCGTAGTGTTGTCAGCTTCCTCCTGATTTGTGATAGGTGGTAGCTTGATCTTGTTACCTTCAAGGAGGGATTCGAAGATGGCTGGAACGTCTTCGTCCTTGAAAGAGTATTCTTTTTGGAGTCTCGGACCCGAAGTCTTTTGCTGCCTTCGAGATTACTGTTGCGACGCTTGATTAGCACCACCAGCAGCTGCAAGTGCCTTTCCCTTACCACGAGAGGCGAAGTTTGAGTTCAGCGGATTAACCGTCGGTTGGTTCCTCTCGACATTTTTTCTTCTAAGGAATCGCTCAGCCTGCTCCCCTCGGACCTTCAGATCCTTCCAAGTGTCAGACGGTGTTATCATCATCGGATGACAACGTTTCCATCTGAGGGCAAACTGCCTTCTTTGGGCTCTCAAGAGTCACGTGCCTCGAGGCTTGCCTTTTTGGGCGTGAATTCTCATCGGGCTCTTGGACTTGGATGCGCAAATTGGTGAGCGTAGCTGCCTTGAGTTCTTTGTTATACTAGAGATGACGGCGACCCCCAGCGTGTTGAGTCGTTGGAGCTTTGCCTCTCTCGTCGGGAAGTGGACCGAGGCGCTCCAAGACTGACTTTCTCCTTCGGGAGGATTCTGCATGATCTCCAGGAGTAGCTATGGGAATTCTTGACGACTTAGCTTGGTTCGCCGGAGATTGAATTTTGGTTGGAGGCTGCAGTTGCTGCTTTTTGGTCTGAACCGCCGCTTCAGACTTCGGCCTCCAAACTTTGTGAGTTGGTGGCGGCTTCTTAGCTACCTCTTTCTGCAGCTTTCTACGGGCTTATTCGACTTGAGCCCGTGCCTGCGCTGATAGCGCGCGGCGTTTGCGAATGCGCTCCTCCAGTGTCGAACGGTTCTGTTTGACACGGACCCATTCGTTCGTTGGCGGCTTGGAGGAGTCGCCATTCACCGGCCGTTGAGGCTGTTTGCCTCTCCCGTTCTTCAAATCCGCGTTGTAGCGGATTCCGTCGGTGGACTCCATCGCTTTGGCGAATTGTTTGGCCAAGCGTTGGCGTTGCCTTTGGCGGGCTCTCTTTGAGAGAGTCATCGCTCCTTTGGTGACGGAGGAATTGGTTGGAACCAGCTTGATCTGGTTGGAGGTTGGTGGAGCCTCACCCGACGCAACTTTGGCGTCAATCGAGATGAGGTCGTCGTTGGTAGCTTCAACTTCTTCGTACCAACGCACCTTTCTGCTGGAAGAGAACTTGGACTTCTTAGACTTGCGAGGGGAGGTAGATCCGGACGAGGATGAAAGGTACTCCTCGAACTTTTGTTGGTCGAACTCATACTCGACCTCCTCCTCGACCGGGATCGAGATCCGCGGCTGCGACGCAACGATCTCGGCAATGAGATCGTTGGCTCCCACTGTGGTCGCCAGATTGTTCGCGGGAAAAATTGTTGCTTTCTTCATTAATGATTCCATTGTACACTCTTGTAATAGTCTATCGATTACAAAGATCCGGTCTTTTTATAAGATCCGGTTACAACGAAAATCAAATAAAAAAGAAATGAAAAATTACAACTTTGTTTCCTTGTTTGTCGAACGAATCACGAGCTCCTGTTTTGCGGTCGCTCGCTTTGTGGGTTCTTTGCCTGCGCCGGGGTTGTTTGCCGTGGACCACCGCGCGATCTAGATCCGGTCGGATCTACGCAGTACGACGGGTATTATTCCACGAAGGAAATAATAGCCGGGAGGGATTGATTCACCAAGGAAACAATCGCTCAAGTCTCGGGATCTAAGACCAAGCTTAGATCCGGAGTGTAGCAACGTAGATCTGAGATCCGATCCTCTCGAACACCTGCCTTATTTGACGTTGATGATCGCCGAGCACCAGATCTGAAGGAGTGAGTCCCCGAAGTCCCAAAGTTTCAATCTTTTTTAAGTTCCGAGTCTCCAATCCAGCAGGGCTTCGCCTCTCCAAATTTTCCAACCCTTTGAAATGAAGAACCCCTTGGCCTATTTATAGGCTCTCGTTACTGTGCCCGTGCCCGTGTGCACGTGTGGCCAGCTTGATGATCTGATTTGGCAGTAAGTCGGGTTCCTGATTTGGCAGTAAATCCGCTTCTGAGTTCGAGTCCGAAATTGATCTTGATTCGATCGTGATTCGTCCGAGTCTGTTCTCGGTTGGATGACTCGTTGATTCCTTAACACTTGGCTTGATTCCGAACGCGTATGGGTGCATTCCGTCGCTTGCGTGCGATTCGTCGATCTCGTCGCCTCGTTGGTTCGTCGGTTTGTGCCGAGCTATGCTAGGGGACCTATAAGCAATTTTATATGCCTACAAGTAGCTCTGAGGACTCTTCAGGAGCATCAGTTATATGCCAAGCTCAGCAAGTGCGAATTTTGGCTTTCAGAAGTTAGATTTCTCGGCCACGTCATCAGTAGAGAGGGTGTATAGCAATGGATCCAGCTAAGGTCACAGCAGTTCTTGATTGGAAGCCACCGAAGACGGTGACAGAGATTCGCAACTTTTTAGGTTTAGCTGGCTATTACAGGAAGTTCATTTAGGACTTCTCGAAGATTTCAACACCGATTTCATGCCTTACGAAGAAGGGTGTACAGTTCATATGGAGCATGGAGTGCCAGAAGGCCTTTGATATTTTGAAGGCTAAGTTGACTACATCGCCGGTTCTGACTATTCCTAGCAGCGACAGGACATTCGTCGTCTATACAGATGCATCGTTGGTAGGCTTAGGAGGCGTATTGATGCAGACTCAGAGGGTAGTAGCATATATCTCACGGCAGTTGAGGGTGTATGAACAGAACTATCCCACTCATGACTTGGAGTTAGCAGCAGTGATATTTGTGCTGAAGTCATGGAGGCACTACCTATATGGAGTACAGTTTGAGTTATTCACAGACTATCAGAGTTTGAAGTACCTCTTTTCTCAGAAGGAACTCAATCAGAGACAGCGAAGGTGGATTGAGTTTATCAAAGATTACGAATTCGCGATTCAGTATCATCCGGGGAAGGCGAACGTCGTAGCAGATGCTTTGAGTAGGAAGCGTCGACATCGGATTTTGGCTTTGAGGTGTTCATTACATCGAGATCTTATCACTCTTAGCCAGTTTGATTTTAGACCCGAGATTGGAGGAAGCAGTGCATTTCTGGGAGCTATTTCAGTGCAACCATCTTGGAGTGATAGAGTTGTCAGAGCTCAGTTGGGAGACTCATGGATTCAAATCCGAAAGGAGGAGATTTCCAAAGAGCCTAAGGCCGATTGGACCATTAGAACAGATGGAGAACTACAGATACAGGGTAGACTGGTTATGCCAACCAGTGCAGATCTGAAGAGGGAGTTATTTGATGAAGCGCACCGTACTCGGTACACAGTAAATCCAGGGACTACTAAGATGTACAAAGACCTGAAGAGGCACTTTTGGTGGAGTGGTATGCGAAGGGAGATTGCAGAGTATGTGGCTAAGTGTTTTACCTGTCAGCAGGTGAAGGCAGAGCATCAGAGACCGACAGGAACACTTTAACCTTTATCCATTCCAGAGTGGAAGTGGGCGGACATTTCTATGGACTTCATTATAGGGTTGCCGAAGTCGAAGAAGGGGAATGATTCAGTTTGGGTGATTGTGGACCGGTTGACGAAGTCGGCACATTTTATTCCAGTGAGGACTACTTATACCGCCGAGGCATATACGAGGATATTTATCCGGGAGATAGTTCGACTTCATGGAGTTCCAGACATGATTGTATCGGATTGAGGTTCAGTATTCACTTCGCATTTTTGGAGGAGTTTTCAGGACTCTTTTGGCAGCAGACTATCATTCAGCAGTGTTTTCCACCCACAGACGGATGGTCAGACAGAGAGAGTAAATCAGGTGTTGGAAGACATGCTACGAGCTTGTGTCATTGACTTTCAAGGCAGCTGGGAGGATCATATTCCACTGATAGAGTTTGCTTATAACAATAGTTATCAAGCGACAATCGGTATGGCTCCGTATGAGGCATTGTATGGGAGATCTTGTAGGTCACCGATATGTTGGGTAGAGCCAGAGGATAGCTTGATGCTTGGGCCGGAGCTTGTGAGGCAGACTACCGAAAAGGTAACATTGATCAGGGAGCGGATTCTAACCGCTCAAAGTCGGCAGAAGAGCTATGCAGATAAGAGGCGGAGACCCTTGGAGTTTCAGGTTGGAGACTCAGTTATGTTGAAGGTATCTCCTATGAAAGGCGTGTAGCGATTCGGATGACGGGGGAAGCTTGCGCCGAGATATATTGGACCACTCCAGATTTTAAAGCGCATTGGAGTTTTGTCATACAGACTAGATCTTCCAGCATCAATGTCTAGTATACACAATGTATTTCATGTTTCTATGCTCAAGAAACACTTGCATGATGAGGAGCAGCAGCGAGTATTGGATGCACCAGAGATTGAATTTCAGGAGGATTTGACTACTATTGAGATTCCGGTTTGTATACTTGTCAGGGAGGACAAGAGACTTAGAAACAAGGTAATTCCCTTGGTGAAAGTTCAGTGGAACCGAGGAAGCATTGAGGAGATTTCTTGGGAGCGCGAAGAGGAAATGCGTCATGACTAGCCACACCTGTTTGAACAGGTAAATTAAATTTTATTATGTTATATACCTTACTTTTTGTTTATATCTTTGGTTATATTTATATTTAACGCTAGAATGAGGATATTTTCGCTTAATTCTTAATCTTTTAGAACACATGGTATATTTATGGGGGGTTCCTTGTTTGGATTTTTCGCCCGATGTACTAGTTCCACTAGATTAGGATTTGAGAGGGAATATTACCATTTTAGATCGTTAAGTATAAATATCTCTATATGTTATCTAGAAGTTCATATTTCGAGATTCGTATGATTTCCGAATTTCAAGGACGAAATTCTTTTAAAGGGGGGAAGAATGTAAAACCCCGTAACTTTTATAATGAATATATGTGAATTATTAGTAATAAATAATTCTTTTGTGATAAATAATCAAATATATTTATCAGATGAATGTGATGAACAGTGTTTAGGAACCCCACAAGTGTTTCTATGTGAGAGGAATCAAGTGGATAGACCAGCAGGCAATTTTCTACTGCGCGGTCAACCGCGGCGGTCGATCGCACAGCAGTCGGGCACTCAGGAACTCTTTTCTTGTTGTGCGGTCGACCACGACGGTTGACCACATAACAGACATGTTGTTTTCTCAGATTCAGTTCCAAACGGGTTTCGGGTCGGGTTGTGGGGTTTGTATATATGCTAATGAACCGAGAGAACCCTCTTTCCATCTGAAATCAGAAACCCTAGCCCCCCTCTCTTCCCAAAAACCCTAGTCTTCATTTCTTGGTGATTTGGGAGGAGTTTCTAAGGATTTGCAGGGGATTTTGGTGGGATTCAGCGAAGGGAATTGTTCTCCTACAGATCTAGGGTTCATTTCTCACCAGAGGCGAGTAACATCTCGTCCAACTTCACCCTCTTTGTTTTTCATGCATTATTTGAGTGTTAATTCGGTTTTTATTGAGCCTAAATCATATTTTATGAGTAGAAAATAGATCCTTTTGGTATATGATGTGAGAACCAAGTGTTTCAGATTTTAAAAGCTCACCAACGAATTTTTATCAATGAGATCTAGATATGAAAACGTTTTTAGCAAAAGAAAATCTCATTTTCACTGTTTAAAAAAAAACATCTAAATCATGTTTATATGTTTGGGATCTTTGTAATAGATTTTAAATGTTTAAATTTGTTGTTTTCTGCCAAATAACATATTAGAAACAATAGTATTTCAATATCAATAGGAAATCATCATATTTTCAGGTTTTGAAGCTGACAGAAACCCAGATCTGGGCTTCTGTCTGCTTCGTGGTCGATTGCGACGGTCGATCGCTGGGCGCGCAGAAGGGCAGAGTTCGTCTACCCTCTGCGCGGTCGACCACGGTGCCACGGCGGTCGACCGCGATGCCGCGGCGGTCGACCGCGAGGTATTTTGCTGAGCAGTGTAGTTCTGCTCCGGGTGCGGTCAACCGGGGCGGTAGACCGCCGCACAGTTTTGAGCACAGAATTGTTCTGTGATATTTTATTTCTTGTTCGAACGTTGGCCTTGATCATCTAACCTTAGTTTTCAGTCTTACTAGGTATCTATGCATGATAGATGACCTGAGGGTACTGGTTTATAATCGCACGCCGAGTCGAGTGTGAAAACTGTATAAGTAGAATCTTTCCATGTGATATTTGCTCAGTTGCACAGTCCTCGTGTTGGACTATAATATCATAGAAGTCCTCGTGTTGGACTATAATCTATTTCAGTCCTCGTGTTGGACATTTACCCATTTGTCCCATGTATTGGGGAATCACTATATCTAGATAATGTATTGTACACTTTTTCTTAACCTTGTAGGTGATATTTCACATGAGTTATGACATGACACTTAAGTAGCATATGACGTAATACATTTGTGGGACATGGCCGGATACTGCATTTATGTTTTGAGATGGGTTGTATTTTCTTTTTATTATTGTTCCTGTACTAGAACTCGGGTTTGGTATTTAGGGGTTTACAATTTGAGATACAAGGTATATACATGAGGGTTTCCTTGTTTGGATTATTTCGCTCGACGTACCTATGCTCGTGTTGTACATTTCTAAACACCAAAATCCTTTTCTTTTGTTAGGATCAAAGATTTTAGATTTATTATGTATTAACTGTATTTTCTCATACAACGAGCCCTATTCCCTTGGGGTTGGTTGTGATGTTGCTCGCTAGCGCTTTGACGCTCGTTGTCCCTCCCCATTTCAGGTAATGAGCCAGGAGCCCGGAGAGTCGCAAGTTGGTAGTGACACACTTTAGTGCTCAGCTGTCTAATTTTTTGTTATATTTTATTTTGGAGCTCCACTATAGATTTTGTTAGACATTTGAGGACTATATTCTAGATGTTGTAAAGGCGGTGTGCCTTATTTACTTTGCTCAGACCTTCTGTATTTGAATCTTGTTGAGAACTCCAGTTTATATATTCAGACATTGACTATGCATTTCTGTATGTTGGATGATGAGATATTAATGTGGTCACTATCATTTCATCAGTTATTTCTCGTATTAACTACTACTTGCTTTTGGTACCTATACCTGTTGTTGACTCTACTAGATAGATGTTAATTGTGATGGTGAAACATGTTATTGCACGGTGTGGTGCAAGGCAGGTTTGACATTCTTGGTTTCACCTTGGATTGCAGTCTTGTGTGAACCCAGGGTCGTTACATTATACGCTTTGCACCACTCTCCTTCACCCACATACTTATACCCATGCGATGCCATCTCACCCAATGAAGTTAGATTAGCACCACATGAGGACACATATCTCACATGACGAAGAATTCCGACCTTTCCAGTGTGAAGCTTGAGGCAAACACTCACAACGCCTTCATCCTTCATCTTCTTGTTGTTTCCAACGACCACATCATTAAATTCTTCATCTGTCTTTAATGTGTCAAAATAATTTTTGTTATTACAGACGTGCATAGAGACTGCATAATTTAACACCTAAGTACTACTCGCATCAGTACATGTATTCTACATCAATAATACCACATCTTCATTACACACAACTACCAAGGAGTCCACATTCTTCCCATTTTCTTGAAGCTTCATCAGTCTAATACTCTTCAAATCATCTCGCATCTAAGAACATCTAAATTGAATGTGACCCTTCTCTCTGTCATACTAGCACTCCCTTTCGCTATCGTCTTGGGCCTGAGATTTTGACCTTCCTCAATAACTGTCACATCTCCCCTTACTCCTCCCTCGATTAAAACCTTCAAAAACTAGTACACTCTCATCATCATTAGATGTGCTCTTCTTCCCCATCATTCTTTCATTCTCATGTAGGAGTGCTATCACATTGTCGAACTTCAAAGTCTACTTCCATGCAATTATTGTCTAAACTAACGGATTGTATGACTTAGGCAAAAGACAATAGGAGTAGTGCATGCTCTTTTTCTTTAATCTCTTCATCAATATTCATAAGTTGGCAAACTAGCTGATTAAAGACATTGATGTAGTCTTGAATTGTAGTACCTTCTTTTATCTTTAATGAATAAAGCTCCATCCTCAAACATAATCGGTTGGTCATCAACTTTGATGCATAAATTCTCTCGTGCCTTTCCCACAGCCCCTTTGGTGTGGTCTCTTGCATAGCATTGTACTTGATCTCGGGGGAAAGTACCAAGCGAATTGTGCTAACCACTCTCTTTTGTATGGAACTTCATTCAACATCCTTTAGCCCTTCAGCTTTCTTCTCCTATAAAACTTGATCAACACCCTGCAGCACAAGAATATCTTGAATTGTACACTGCCATATTATAAAATTTGTCTTGTCATTGAATAGCTGAATATCGAACTTCGGACCCAAAGAAGTCATCATCCTCTAACCATAAAAATTCAAGTTAGTCACTATAGAGACTAAATTTGATAGAACCGACATAAAAAATAAACTCAGCATGTCAAAAAATCCTCACAAAAATTTGCCTCCAAACACTCGATCAAAAGACAAATCAATCTCGTCCATTGAATCTGTATAGTACGCCAAACATTAAACACCAAATCAGCCCACACAAGATTTCAATTAAATCCAAAACTCCATCAACTTCCAACGTGAATCTACTATTCACATGAACAGTACTTCTCCACCATTCCCCCACGTGAATAGGTCTCCGCACTTCACCTGTTCGGAACTCCACATGATTTTTTTCACGTGTTATACTCATGATCCTTCACTTGCAGAAAAAACCCTTTCGATGGTTTTCCTCGACTTGACTTCACCACCACATAGTCTTGGATTTTGGCTCACCACCTCTTTGAAATATTGTTGTCGCTATTGCGACCACCGATGCTCTTGCAAATCGCTATGCTTGAATCTCTATGAACCGTCGAACCCCACTCTGATACTACTTGTTGGGTTTTTAGATCTTGTAAAAATCCTAAAAACTACCAATTGCAGCAAATAGAATCACACTAAATTTAATGTGGAAAACCCTCAATAGGGAAAAACCACGGGATCAAAAATAATCCACTATCACCTCCAAATTATAATCTTTTGCATAGATAAGGACTGTTAAACCCTCTCTCTCACAATACCCTTGAACCCAGTTACACCCTCTATTAAATACTGATTACAGGAATATTGTCTCTCTTTTTCTCTCTACATCAAAACTCTAGAATAGGAGGCCTTATTTAAAGACACCCTTGACTTGTCCACCAAGTTAACTTAGCTTCCAAGAAAACTGCTAGGACTGGGCCTAGTATTCAAACCCGCATCCGACTTAGAGTTTGAGTCGGTACTCAACAAAAACCTGGTCACTACAAGAATCGATGCCCTTTAAATAGAAAGGAAAAGAAGAAGGACAACAAAAGTCTCAATGTTACAACTAGGGGTATACATATGAGGATGAGCTTGAAATTGAGACAAGTGAAGATGACAAATAATGGACCAAGTGTCTTATAGGAAGAGGCGCTTTATTTTTCAGATTCAGATCAGAGTGCTCAAGCGATTCTGATAGTAAGTATACAGATGAAGAGGTAAATCCTTCTTATGATAATCTTTATTCAAAATTATAAAGAGATGTTACTTCATTTGGAAAATATTACTCATAAATGTGAAGAAACTAAAAAGAAAAATACAAACTTGAAGAAAGAAAAATAAACTTTTGTTAAAGAAAGTTGAAGTTTCTTCATTAAATTTGAAATCAGTTGATCCAACCTCCTTTCAGTGTTTGCAATGTTCTGAATTACAAAACAATTCTCTTGTTTATCTAAGAAACTTGAAAACCATCAAAGTGAAAAAGAAAAACTTATTGATAAGATAAATGAGTTATATTGTGATTTTTCATCCGAACAAATTAAGTTTGAAACTTGATGCACAACTATTATTTCTGAAAAAATAAACAACTAAAATCCAAAATTAGTGATTTGGAAAAAGCCGTGAAGAATTTTTCTTTGGACTCAAAAGGTCTAAACATAGTTCTTTGCAATCAACAATCTACAAAAGCTAAAACTGGACTTAGTTATTCATATTCTAGAAAAAAATAGAAGGTTCTAATCTTGTTTTGTTAAGGATAATAATCTTGATTGTTTTGATCCTATTCTCAATGAAACTTATTATTCTATAAGCTTATTGTGTGGGAAAACAAGACATGTTTCTATTCGCTGTTGTATGAGGTTTAGGATTGATATAATCAAATAGATTTACGTACCAAAAAAACCTTATTACTAATCAATGTGGACTTATGATGTGGATACTTAGGGAACAATTATCTGCTTTTCTGTAGACCTTTAGGTCGACCGACGATTGAGGTGACACATTGTGATGCTCCTGTTTTCACACATGGCCAAGGTGAACCAGAGATGTCAAACCTGCCATACACCCATACTTTATAACAAAAAGCTTCACCAATCAGAGCAATATCCTCTAGTGGAAAAAAGAATGAAGTGTAGGTACAATACATGCAAGAAGAATGAAATCAACACAGTAGACATGATGTAGAAAGATAAATCTCATAAATAAACTTATATCTCAACCAACAAGTCTGAAATACATCTGATGACTGAAAGAAAATGTTTCATCACAAACTAAATGAGAATTGTACTAAGGCTCACAATTTTTACAATAAGAAAATAAACTCTAATGTCTAAATATGAAAGCCAACCACAGTGGAGTCTCACTACTAGTACTAAACGATGGAGACTATGTTGGAAGACCATTAACCTGTGGCTCTCTGAAGCTCTGAACCATTTGAAAAGAAATTTAAAATAAAAAGAGCAACAACAAAAACGTCAGAGAGCTAAAGTTAGATCACCTTCATCTGCCCCTAGGGGAAGGGCTGCTAGATGTAGTGGAGACTCTATTTATTAAGTATAGTCTACCTACATCATTTTTCCTATATCTAATGGTATCAATATTTAGAAATCTACAATACGAGATGTAGTATGTCGAGCAAAATAATACAAATAAGGAAACCCTCATGTATATAACATATGTTTTAGACTGTAGATACCTAGATATGACACCCCTATTTTTACACATGGCTGCAATCCAAGATGAACCCAGAGATGTTAAATCTGCTATGCACTCATACTGTACAATAATAAGTTTTACCAATCATAGTAATATCCTCTAGTGGAATCAAAATAAAGTGCAAGTACAAAACATGCAAAAAAGGAAATATCTATATAATAGACATGATATAGAAAGAAGTATCTCATAAATAAATCATGTCTTAATGAACAACCTGGAATACATCTGATATCCAAAATAAATCATCTCATAAATAAATCGTACTGAGGCACACTGCCTTTACACTATAAAATAAACTCTAAGGTCTGAGCAAAAATATAAAACTACAGTGAAGTCTCTAATAAATCTCATGTGATGGCGACTATACAAGAACTCTATGATCCTACGACTCTCCGGTACTCCGAAGTACCTGAAAGAATATTAGAAGAAAAAGAGCAACAACAAGAGCATCAGAGCACTATAGCAAGTTCACCTTCATCCGCCCCTAGGGGAATGGCTGCTAGATGGAGTGGAGGTTCTATCTATTAAGCATAGTCTGCCTAGATTATTTCCCCCTGTATTTAATAGAATTAATATTTAGACACCTACAATACGAGACGTAGTACGTCGAGCGAAATAATCCAAACAAGGAAATCCTCATGTATATACTATATGTCCCGAATTATAAACATCTAAACATTAATACTGAACTAAAGATAAACAATCTAAATCAAATCAACAATTAGAAATCCACAACACGAGACTGGTACGTCGAGCGAAATAATCCAAACAAGAAAACTCTCATGTATATATCATATGTCCCAAATTATAAACATCTAAATATTAATACCAAACTAAAGATAAACAATCTAAATGAAATCAACAATTAGAAATCCACAACACGATGCTGGTACGTCGAGTGAAATAGTCCAAACAAGGAAACCCTTATATATATACTATATGTATCAAATTGTAAATTGCTAATTATTGATCACAACTAAGAAAATAAATAAAAACAGTAAAAGAAAGTAAAGACATCAACATATCGTATTCATAATATCTTCCACTATCACTGGGAAGATAGAATGAATACCGATATAAGTCCCGTGTACTTTCAAATACAAAGTACTCTGGGTCTTATATTTGCAGTGAGTCAAAAATATAACTGGTATCCGCCAATGACTCGGACTATCATTTAACTATCTCAATGCAACTCCGTGTAAGATTTTGATATTTAGCATTATCATGTGTAATAGACTACCCTGTAAGTATCTTAATCTGTGTACACGGCTCATTAATCTCAGCGCGACCTCAGTGCGTAACATGAGTGCGGAATGACCTACCATATAGGTATCCTAGAAGTACGGCTCACAAGTCTAATCGCACCTTCGTGTGGACAGACTGCTAGATAAAGCATCCAAACCCGACTCAATGGCCTGTACAAATAGAATATCGACGCACTACCTCCGTAGTACTGAACTGAGCTCATCAATGATATCTAGAAGGTATGTGTATAATATGTACTAAACTTTTTCTCAAAGTAATCAGGTCAAAACCCATCATAATTCCTTTCAGCATACCCATGTATGTTGCTACTACACTATTCATGAATTTACGTATAAAGAAGTGCGGCTCAAAACCCGCAAATATATCTCAAACAGATGCAAAACAAAAATTCAGGCAACAGGCTTAGTAGTTGACTACTAGGCTTAGTAGTCGATTACACTGAGTCCATCCAAACTCTGTAATAACATATATATCAGTATCAGTAGTCGACTATTAAGAACATTAGTCGACTACTCTACAAACATACAGTTTCTGTTATACTCAACTGGGCTCGAGTAGCCAACTACTAAGCTTAGTAGTCGACTACTCTGTCAAGACACACATTCTTTCGTGCACAAACAGTGCTTATGTCCATTGTACATATCATGACGTTAAAATGAGATTTTATACTTGGCATATGCAACAGGAATTATCTGAATCATCAAATTAAATTATTATATTTTCCAAATTAGGGTTTAACATCCTAATTAAACAATTTCTTCAATTATCTCATATGTAAGCAAAGTGATTATCAACACGTGATAAAAACTACTCATGAACAGAGGTAAAGTTCATTTAAAAATGTTTATCTTACTTAAATATCACAAACCTAGGGTTTAAGCATGATTAATTAACATGAAAACTCAAAGAAACCTTCACATAATATATATATCACAAACCTAGGGTTTAAGCATGATTAATTAACATGAAAACTCAAAGAAACCTTCACATAATATATCAATTATTTCAAATCAGCATATCTGTGATTAATTAACATGAAAACTCAAAGAAACCTTCACATAATATATCAATTATTTCAAATCAGCATATCTGTAATTTTCTACAGAACATATCATTAGTAAATTGAGCATATCTTTCTATAGACAAACTCTTTTTAAGAATAGTTTTCTATTTTAGAAACTAGATCCACAAAGATATTATTTGGCACTGGTTCAGTTTAGTTTAGAGTTTATATAATATCTCAAAATTTTAGTTAAAGATTACACACATGCATCAGTTTTCTGCAATCTATGATGAAAACAAGAATTAAACCTCTTTATAATTCAATTAGACATTAAATTAGGGTTAACACACGAGTTAAACATAATAATCAAGTTTAAAAAAATAAAAATTTAATCACCCCTAATGATCATAATCATGTTACTATCATAAACAATTAGGAAAAACTAATGATCTAGCATTGGGTTAAGATTTATTATCAAAAATCTTATCTTTTTCATATTAGGTTAAGCCTTAAGTATGAAAACATTGATTAAACACTTTTATAACCATTAAACACTATAGGGATGAGTTTGGATGTAGATAGTCTTGCCTTATCATGTGTGCAAGCCTCTGAAACTGATGTGAAATAACTTCTCGTCGCCAAACGTCGTAGATCTCGCCTTTTCCTTGCGTCTCGCCTCACAAAATGCTCCCAAAATCTCACCTTTAGGGCTAGTGTTTAAGAGAGAGGAAGAGGAGATGCTAGGGTTTAAAACTCTGATGAAAAGATAATAATTTTTATGATAACACATGTATATATATATATATATATGCAAATCTGAAATAAACTCATTTAACGCGAACCAGGAAACCTAGTCTGGCTAGGAAAACAACTTTTGGTATTTTGATTGTAACTTTCTCATTTGACCTCGGAATAAGGTGATTTAAGATTTGTTAAAAAACTAATTAAGAGACCTACAACTTTGGTCTTTTAAGTTTTTCTAGATTCAAACTACATAGGTGTGTAAAATATATAAACTCTTAACTGGTTATTTTTTCAAATTTCTCTTCGTGCATGTTTTGTGCATTTGTACTCATATATTCACAAATATACATTGAATTGATCTCAAATCAATTTTTATCATACTCAAATATTAAAATAGGTTAAATTTTCACCATATAACATATTTATTATTTTTTTTACATAATGTTCAAATTTTTGAGGTTTTACACTAAATATTAATGCCGAAGTATGGAAAGAAACATCACTAAAAAATAAAACACCATAATGGACATAAATATATAATTCTTATGTACTCACAAGTGTAAGGTATCTCGGTCATATATNTAGCAGTGTGAAATAAACACTTTTGATATCCACTAAAACTCATGCTTATCGTTTCATTTCAACTATTTGCAAGATTTTGATTTTATCGCATTATCATGCAACACGGACTACACTGTAGGTATTCTAAAACAATGTACACGGCTCATTAGTCTCATCGTGATCTTAAAAGATGGTTCACAAGCCTCATCGCACCTTAAAAGATGGTTCACAAGCCTCATCGCACCCTACTACAGACGGACTGCTAGACAAAGCATCCAAACCCGACTCAATGGTCTGTACAAATGGAATATCGATGTACTACCCCACATAGTACTGAGCTGAGCCCATCAACGATATCCATCACGTATATAAACTGTGTAAATTTGGCATTTTAATGCACTACCTCATATAATACTGAGCTAAGCCCATCAACGATGTCCATCACGTGTATAAACTGTATAAATCTGGCATATCGATGCACTATCGTATATAGTACTAAGCTAAGCCCATTAACGATATCTGACATGTGTTTAAACTACTCAAACTCAAGTGTAATCACTCAACACTTGTCAAATCCCCTTTGGGATACTCATGTGTGTGCCACGACACTATTCATATATATTCATGTCTATGCGTATACTATCATGCGACTCGAACCCTGTGATCGCATCTCAAAACAATGCAACAAAAAGTTCAGGAAAAAAAGTCTTAGTAGTTGACTACTAACCTTAGTAGTCGACTACATTGAGTCCATCCAGACTCTGTAATACATGAATCAGTATTAGTAGTCGACTATACTGTACATTAGTCGACTACTTTGTAATCAGATAGTTTCTGTAAAATCAAATTGGACATTAGTAGTTGACTACTACTCTTAGTAGTTGACTACTAAGCAGAAACATGCACACATCCGTGCACAAACATTAATTATTTGTCGATTTCACACACCATATATTTAAAACGAACGCCTGAACTTATTTTTATGCAACATAGCTATCTAAAACATGATACTAAATATTTAAATCCTTCAAATTAGGGTTTAACCATCTAATTAACCATTTTTCTCACTTAGTTCTTATATAAACCATATGATTTATCCACACATGATAAAAACTACTCCTGAACAAATGTTAAATTTCATATAAATATATTTATCTCATTTATGTATCACCAACCTAGGATTTCAGCATGATTAAATAACAAGAAACTTTAAGTAAAGGTTGAACTAGGGTTTAAACATGTCCTAAGCATGATTTATATGTTAAAAAGAAAATTAGAAACAACCCTAGCGATCATGATCACGTTTCTATCATAAACAGTAAGAAAACCATGTAGATCTAACATTTGTGTACCATTAATATCAAAATTCTAATCTTTTTCACATTAGATTAAGATCTAAACATGTACAACATCGATTTAAACATATTAGATCATTCATTAACTAAGGGTACAGGTTTGGATGCAAGTGATCTTGCCTGAAACATCGTGTCAAGCCTCTGAACACATGCGTAAGATCCCTCATCTCTCAAAAGCATGTGATCTCACCCTCTGCTCAACGATTTGCCTCGAATCTCCTCGAGGAATGCCAAGAACAAGCTCTAGGTTTGAGGGAGATGGTGGCTGGTAATTCATGTGGAAAATCTCAGGAAAAAGGGTCTAAACATGTTTATATACTTAGGGTTAAACATAAGTGCAAATATAAACTAAAACTGACCCGAAACCCATAAGAAAACTGGATATCAGCCCGATTAGTCGACTACTAATATTAGTAGTCGACTACTACGACTCAAATTAGTCTGTTTGGGAAAAAATATTCTGTATATTGATTGTAACTTTCACATCCGACCTTGGAATAAGGTGATCTAAGATTTTTTAAAAATCTGATGAAGAGACCTACAATGTTTATCTTTTGAGTTTTCCCATATTCTAACTGTATCAATGTGAAAAATATATAAACTCGTAATTGGTCATTATTTTCCAGATTTCTTCTTCGTGCATGTTTTGTGCATTTGCACTCATACATCCTCACATATACATTGAATTGATCTCAAATCAATTCCTAGCATACTCAAACATAAAAATATGTTATTTATCACATATAATATATTAATTATTATTTATCATAAAATATTTAAAATTTTGGGGTTTTACATTCTTCCCCCCTTAAGAGAATTTTGTCCCCGAAATTCCACAAATGTATTACAGAAGTATCTATACCTAACAGTTTAGAATATGAGTTCTCTCACTTAATCTCTAACTAAGAGTAACTAGAAGGTCAGGTGAAAAATCCAAACAAGGAACCCCTTATATATATACCATGTGTTCCAAGTGATTAGGAGTTAAGTATTAATACCCCTATTCTAGTATTAAATATAAACATGTACACATAGACAATCATGTGTATAAGCAAAGCATAAGTAAATCAATCAAATTACCTGCTCTAACAGGTGCGAGTAGTCCCGACGTACATCCTCCTCGCGCTCCTAAGAATCCTCCTTAGTTCTGCTTCGGTTCCACTGAACTTTCACTAAGGAAATCACCTTATTTCTTAGTTTCTTGTCCTCTCTTGCATGGATGCAAACTAGTACCTCAATGGTGAATAAATCTATCTGAATCTTAATCTCAGGTGTATAAATCACCCTATGCTTCTAATACGGGTGTATCTCCTCTTCGGAACTTAGCGATCCTTATGGGAGCTTGAGGATAGATGATTCTCATGGTAACTTGAGAATAGAGATGTAAAACAACATAGTGAAACGTAGGTCAAAGCGTGGAACGAGACGGCGAATCAAAGAATTGAAGCATCTAGTTTTCAGCCCATGAGTCGACTCATACATGCACATGAGTCGACTCATCAGGTTGAGTCGACTCATGCCTGTCATGAGTCGACTCACAAAACTCAGCCGTTTTATCAGAAGTTTCTAACCAGTCAACTCATGCCTGTCATGAGTCAACTCATAAAACCCTACCGTTTTGTCAGAAGTTTCTGACCAGTCGACTCATACCTGCATGAGTTGACCCATGTGTCATGAGTCGACTCATATATGCACATGATTCGACTCATCGATGGTTTCCTGGTTCGTTTGGGTTTCTGTTTGCACGAATTCGTGTGGGGTTTGGGCTTGGTTATTTACCACTTTACCATCCACGTTGTTACAAATATATAAGAGATTATTTTAGGGTTTTAAAATAATTAAGAGAGATTAGATTGTATTTGAGAATTGAGAGAAATTGTTCTTCAATTCTAGTGAGATTGTGAGAGATTGTAAACTATTTAATTCTCATAATCTAGAGAAGGTTTGTGAGAGATTGTAAACTATTTAATTCTCATAATCTAGAGAAGGTATTTTCCTTCACCACCACTGAATTGTCCTTGTGTTCTTATTATATTTAATTCTCATAATCTAGAGAAGGTATTTTCCTTCACCACCACTGAATTGTCCTTGTGTTCTTATTATTTTCTTCTCATCCATCTTTGATAATTCCGCGATCAAAGGTGCTCGCACGACGACTCGTATCAGCTTCTCCTCATTATGCATGTGCTTCTTGAGCATCAACACATGAAATACATCGTGAACACTTAGCATCGATGCTGGAAGATCTAATCTATATAACACAGCTCCAACATGCTCTATAATCCTGAATGGTCCAACTTATCTCGAGGCAAGTTTTTCCTATCTGTTGAATCGCTGAACGCCCTTCATTGGTGATATCTTCAACATGACAAAATATCCTATCTGAAACTCTAAAAGTCGTCATCTCTGATCTGTGTAGCTCTTTTGCTGACTTTGAGCGGCAAGAATATGCTCTCTAATCATTGCTACCTTCTTAATAGTTTGTGTCACAAGCTCTGGTCCAAGTAATAAGCTATCCTCCGGCACTACCCAATAAATCGGGGATCTACAGGGCCTACCGTACAATGCCTCATACGGGGCCATACCAATTGTCGCTTGATAACTATTGTTATAAGCAAACTCGATCAAGGAAATGTGGTCCTCCCAGGTACCCTAGAAGTCTAAAATGCAAGCCTGCAACATGTCCTCCAATACTTGATTCACTCTCTCCGTTTGCATATCTGTTTGCGGGTGGAACACTCTGCTATATGATAATATGCTGCTGAACGAATCCTGGAAGCTCCTCCAGAAATGCGAAGTGAAAACTGAGCCTCGATCCTATACGATCATCTCTGGAACTCTGTGAAGTCAAACTATCTCTCGAATGAAGATCCTCGCATAAGTCTCGGTAGTGTAGGTAGTCCTTACTGGTATGAAATGCACTGACTTCGTCAACCAATCAACTACCACCCAAACAGAATTGTTCCCCTTCTTTGACTTCGGTAACCCTACAATGAAATCCATAGAGATATCTGTACATTTTCACTCAGGAATGGGTAAGGGCTGTAGGGTTCCTACGGGTCTTTCTTGTTCTATCTTTACCTGCTAACGGGTTAAGCATTTAGCAACATATTCTGCTATCTCTCTGCACATACCATTCTACCAAAATCATTTCCTCAGGTACTTGTACATTTTTGTTGTGCCTGGATGCAATATGTATCTGGTATGATGTGCTTCATCAAACAACTCTTTCTTCAGCTCTGCATTAGCCAGTATAACTAATCGGCCCTTCATCTGAAGGCCTCCATCTGTCCCAACGGTCTAATCAGCTTTGGGCTCTTTAGTAATTTCCTCATTCCGGTTTTGAATTTAATAGTCTTCTAGTTGAGTTCCGACCACTCTATCACACCAAGATGACTGTACTGACATAGCTCCCAAAAATACTCTGGTCCCGCCAATCTCTAGCCTAAAATCAAACTGAGTAAGAGTATGAAGATCTCGATACAACAAGCACCTCAAAGTCATAATCTGACAACGACACTTCCTGCTCAAAGCATCTGCTACGACATTCGCCTTCCCCGGATGGTATTGAATCGCGAACTCGTAATCCTTGATAAACTCAACCCATCTCCGTTGCCTCTGATTGAGTTCTTTTTGAAAGAATAGATGCTTCAGACTCTGGTGAACTGTGAATAACTCGAACTGTAATCTATAGAGATAATGTCTCCATGTCTTCAATGCGAAGATTACAACTGCTAACTCTAAGTTGTGCGTGGGGTAGTTTTGCTCATGTGTCCTCAATTGTCGTGAGATGTATGCCACTACCCTCTGGGTCTGCATCAAAATACCTCCTAGACCCGATAACGACGCATTCGTGTAGACAACGAATGTCCAATCACTGCTCGGAATAGTTAACGCCAGCGCTGTAGTCAAATTAGCCTTTATTGTCTTAAAGGCCTCCTAGCACTCCGTGCTCCAAACAAACTGTACACCCTTCTTTATAAGGAGTGTAAGTGGCATCGAAATCTTCAAGAACTCCTAAATGAACTTCATGTAATAACCGGTCAAACCTAAAAACCTATGAATCTATGTAACTATGGTCGGCGGCTCCCAATCAAGTATTGTCGCAACTTTAGCGCGATCCACTGTAATGCCCTCTCTGCTAATGACATAGCCAAGAAATTTAATCTCAGATAGCCAAAAGTTGCACTTGCTAAACTTGGTGAATAATTGGTGCTCCCGTAGAGTCTGCAAAGCTAGTCGAAGATGCTGCTCGTGCTCTGTCACCGATCTTGAATAAATAAGAATATCATCAATAAATACTATCACAAATTGGTTCAAATATGGACGAAAAACCCGATTCATCGGATCTATAAATACCACGAGTGCATTAGTCAGTCCAAATGACATGACGAGAAACTCAAAGGATCCATATTGAGTCAGAAAGGTGATCTTAGGAATATCCATCTCCCGAACCCGCAACTGATGATAACCCAAACGAAGATCAATTTTTAAGAAGTGTTGCGATCACTGTAGCTGGTCGAACAAGTCATCAATCCTCAGTAACGGATACCTGTTTCGGATAGTGACCTTGTTCAACTCCTGATAATCAATGTACAATCGCATACTACCATCCTTCTTTTTCACGAAAAGGACTGGTGCTCTCTATGGAGAATGACTCTGTCGAATAAAATCCTAGGATAATAACTTATCTAACTGGGTCAGTAGCTCCCTCATCTTAGCTGGCACCATATAGTAAGGTGCTCAGGAAATCGGTGTTGTACCAGGCTGCAACTTAATACAAAACTCAACCTCTCTCACTAGAGGTAAACCTGGTATGTCCTGGAAGACATCCGGATACTCGGAGACCACTCGTGTCTCGATCGGTACCCCTATCTTGCAACAACAAGTCCTCGATGTATGTCAGAAAAGACTCCACAAACTGGTTGCCCTGAGAGGTCGCTACGATCAACTCTGACCCATCTAATGCCTGCAAGATAACTGTTTTAGCGAAACAGTGGATACTAACATAGTATGATGAAAGCCAGTCCATACTAAGAATGACATCGAAATCTGACATCCGCAAAACGATCAATTCTATGATGATCTCAGATTCATCTAAACTGACAACACATCTCTTGCAAACACTCTCTAATAGGGATACCTCCCCGAGAGGAGTAGAAACTGATAATGGAACGTCTAAGAGATATGCAATTAAATGAAGCCTATCCATGAAGGTATGAGATATAAAAGAATGCGAGGCTCCTGAATTAAACATGATTCGAGCTAGAACAGAATTCACAAGAAAGATACCTTCCACTATCGCTCCACTCACACTATAATCACGTGATACGATGACATATATCCTACCGGGGGCTGGCACCTGCTGCGCTACTGGCGGCGGATCATACGGGTCCATCTGACCCTAAGGAATCTCCTGAATCGCATGGATCTGGCCTGCTATCCCTTTAATCCTAGGAACAGTAGGTGGTGCCTCTATCATCTACTACTGCTGGTCGTAACTGCGGCCTTGTTGCTGCTAGCCATGACCATGATTTTGCTGCTGCCCGTGTCCTCGACCCTGCTGCTGGCCCTGGCCCTAGCCCCTACCCTGCTGGCCTCCTACTGGTGCACTATGACAATCTCTAGCTTTATGCCTAAACTTGTTACAATTGAAACATGTACCCTGAATCTTGCTCTATTGTGGCGCTCTCTGATCATGTGATGGTCCCCTCTGACCCTGCTGTTGGTGCTAAGAATCCTTACGCCTCTACTGGGGACCTCCAGGTCCGGTGAACGGTCTCCTACCCTTACCTTTGTCATTCTACTGTCCTGATTTAGAACCACCCTCTCTGGTCTTCTGAGACATTGCAGTCCCTATCTCCTGTGAAGTGGCTACATCAGCTACCTCCCGAACTGAGCGAAACCTCCTAGATACGAGGTAACGATGAAGGCTTGGGCTTAACCTCGTAAGAAACATCTGTGCCTGCCGTTCCCCAGTCTGCCACATGCATGTGAAATGAAGTAAACCCATGAACCGACTCTCATAATCTACCATAGACATGTCTCCCTGCTCCAATCTGGTCAACTCAAGCTCTTTCTCGGTCCGTACTACGGAAGAGATGTACTGCTCGTTGAAAAAGTAGACAAAATCCTCCTATGAAAGTATCATCCGCTGCTTCGGGGTGAACTGAAGCCTATACTATCCACCGGCATCACCCTTTAGGCTGAAAGCGGCCAACCTCTGTTTTTGGACTGAATCCACATAAAGTAAGTGATGCGGCATAATTATGTAACAAAATTGCAAGTGCACAATTGATCAAGTTATAGTATAAAAAGTTATCGATTCCACGAGGAAGGTGATTTTAAGAGATTATTAGAATTGTTCTTATGTTTTGTGCGTCATAAAAATAGGATTAAAGAATAAGTGTGATTATGGAGAGAGATATGATGAGTGATTGTTTTGAATATATGCAAGTGACAATAAATTGAATTTTAGAAGAGAGAAGAAAGAATCAAAGAATAAAATAAAAAGCAAGAATAAAAAGAGAAAAATCAAGACAACAAAAGATGGAGGATTCAATTAAAGATATGAGTGATCTAGAATTGAATCCACTAGCTAATCTCAATTATAAAATACAATCTATTCTCTTTTTATCATATTTCAACTTAGATTTATTAAGTATAGACTATCAAACCATTTAAGTAAAGTATACCTATCAAATTATCATCTAAGTCAAAATAAAAATCATGATAAGAACAACAAAAAGATAGTAATCCTAGAATTCAGAAGTATAACCTATCAAACTACTCAAGATAAGCATAGATTATCAAATTCTTCTTCTATCAATTAGTTCTCTAAGTATAACCTATCAAACTACTCAAGATAAGCATAGATTATCAAATTCTTCTTCTATCAATTAGTTCTCTAGTTGATTATCCTATACATGATCATTTTAAGTGTAAGAGAATAATTTGCATAACATAAAGGAAATTAGACTAGTTTCATACCATTCTAAGATTACTACAAGAATTAATTTCACATCTTAAGAAATAAAAGTAAGAAGAAAAAGAACTAATTACAAAAATAAAAGGAAAAATCTAAACTATGAACAAGAAATAAATCTAACGACAAAGAATTAAAATCTAAACTACAAAATAAATTACAAAAATTAAATGCAAGAAAATAAATCTACTCTACAAACTAAAGTGCAAAAAGAAATAAAAAGACAAAAAAATAAATCTACACTATAAGCATGAATGTAAATCTAACTAATAAGCAATAATAAAGAAATTACTAAAAAGAAATAAAAGAGAAAAATAAAAGAAATACAAACCTTTAAATTGCTATTCATCTCCATGCTCATCATTCAACAAAGAGGAGAAAAGAAATATTTAAAGTGGAGAAATTTTTTTTATTAATTGTAATAAAAGTTACAAATTTAGAAGGTCTTCTCAATTAAGAGTAACCCTCCTCTCCAAATAGAGTTACAAAATTTTTCACTTCTCTAACCCCTCACTCTCTACCCCTATTTATAGTAAACATCAGTGAATGAGAGCCATTGGATTAAAATCGATACGGGTATCGATGCTGGCATCGATACGGGTATCGATGCTGGCCTCGATGCTCAGTGCTCTCCTATTGCTATCTGAACTTTTTCTCTTATTCTTAGACTTGGGCTTTTGGGCTTTGCCATTTCTTATTCTTTTTAGCTTTGGGCTTTTGGATAAATTGGCAATTAGATTTTCCAATGGGCTTTTTAATTTCTCTTTTGCTTCATTTCTTCATTTATTCAAGGGCCTTTATTGAGAGATTGGATTTTTGGGATTTATTCTTCATTAACCTGCATTTAAAGATAAAAATAATTATTAGTGTCATATTTATTCATATAAAATAGATAATGAGGGAATAAAATTGTAATAAAATAGGATTATCAAATACCCCCACACCTAAACTTTTGCTAGTCCTCTAGCAAAGAAAATAAAAAGAAAATTCTAACTCACTTTCGTAGGAATCGCGGTTGTATTTAGCGCATACAACAAGCCTTTAAACCCCTACGTTACCCTAGTGGACGAGTTGTAGTCTCGTAAGGGTTTGCAGTGAATATACCCATAAAATATCATCAACTTGCCAAGTTAAATAAGTAAATAACTAATTTTCTTTGATATATTTAGACATTCTAATTGAAGCTAGTTAATAATCAAGAAAACGTTTTTATATATAACTCCAATGTAAATCTCTTAGAAAATCTTTTTCATTATAGCAATACAGAACCAAGTCAAATATTAGAGATTTAATTTAAAAGTTTTGAAAAGAACATGCTAACTCTTTGTTTAAATAACTTTCAAGTCTCAGAGCTGCTTCCTCTATCTCCCTCTTTCCCTAATCCAAACCCTAGATTCTACCGTCGGTGGCCCCCTCCCTCCCGTCCCCGTCCTCGACCTCCGATCACCCGCCGCCTGCTTGCACGTCGCCTGGGCTGGATCCGCATCCGGTTCCTCTTCAATCGAGCTCCTCCTCCGCCTTCAGCCCTCCTCCTACTTCAATTTATCCGATTCATCAGGTGAGCTTCGATTTTATCCGGATTTTACTTGCCAAATGCATAAGACATCGTCTTTTATCAGGAATTTATTTTTCAGGGATTTATTATATTAATTTAACCAGGAATTTAGTTATGATTAGCATTCTAGTACGTATAATAATTTGTAATGATTTATTTTGATCTCTGTCTGTGGGTATTTGAATTTTCTTAACCTTACTCTCTTCAAACACATTTACCCATTTTCCCTAAATGGGGGGAAAAAGATTGTTACTTGAGAATAAAGTTCGTTTAGGTTCTAACATTTTTCTTTTGCCTAATGAAGTGGTTTTCCAATTCATTCATCCTGAATACTTATTCTGATGTTACAATTATCTTAGCTGCAGGTTCTATGCTTTCAGGTTAACTTAACTTCTTACTGAGGGAAGATTTAGTGAATTACCTGCACTAAGTCATGATAAAATCCTGATAAAAGACGATGACTTAGTGCAGGCTCTATGCATTTGGTAATTCACTAAGTGTCAAATTGATCAGGTGAGCTTCGATTTTATCAGGACAAATTAATAACCAAAAATCAGTAGTGTTGTGAGCATATAGGCTCAGAAATTTACTTGCCAATTTAAATGCATTAGTAATTTAGTGCATTTGTTACTTATATATTCCACTAGGGAAGATTTAGTGCATTTGGTAATTCAATGATCACTATATAGATCCAAAAAAAATTCAACACAGAATCTGAATTTTCCTTGTTTATAGACTGATATATACATTTGTATGAACCTTGAATTTTGGGAGTAGATTATGTACATAATTTGGATTACGTTGTGAGTAGATGATATCGGGTACGTACACAATCCTTTTACACTGATATACATTTCAGTTTGTGGTATGTTTTTTGCAGATAAAAGATGAAGAACTTTTCGGAAGAGTTCAGTGGAGAAGAAGATGAGGGTTTAGTTTGGATTACGTTGTGAGTAGATGATATCAGGTACGTACACAATCCTTTTACACTGATATACATTTCAGTTTGTGGTATGTTTTTTGCAGATAAAAGATGAAGAACTTTTCGGAAGAGTTCAGCGGAGAAGAAGATGAGGGTTTAGTACAAATCGAGTTCCATCATGAAATATTACTTTGATTACTGGGTTCTGTGAAGAAATGGGAAGCTACCTGGTGTGCCTCGACAGAAAAATGTAGACTGAAAATGTACTATTGTTTTGAGTTGTTAGGTGTGCCTCGACAGAAACATATGTTTTGAGTTTATTCTGTAATGGAACATGTGTTGGTATTGTTGTTGTTGGTATTGTGAGTTGTTAGGTGTGAAATGTACTATTGTTGTTGGTATTGTCATTAATGTAGACTGGAACATGTGTTGGTATTGTTGTTGTTGTTGGTATTGTCATTTGTGTGAATGTTAATGCCCTGAAGCAGGTTGTGTCATTTGTTGTTGGTATTGTCATATGTGTTAATGTAGACTGGTACATGAGTTTGTTCATTATTGTTGTTGTTGTTGGTATTGTCATTTGTGTGAATGTTAATGCCCTGAAGCAGGTTGTGTCATTTGTTGTTGTTGGTATTGTCATATGTGTTAATGTAGACTGGCACATGAGTTTGTTCATACATATGACCAAGTATGAAGCTGCCAGGTTGGACAATTTGGTGTTTGAAGCTACCAGGTTAATGTAGATTGGTACCATGAGTTTGTTCATACTTATGATCAAGTATTGAAGAAACAATGCTCCAGATAATACATTCAAACCATCGGGTGTGCTTTGGGTTTGTTGAGATCTGGATATGTTGATAATATAGATTATAGTAGTCTAAACGTGCCATATCAACACACAAGCCAACGACACATCAACCTCTGTTTACCCCATAATATTTCCATTGATTGATACCATTGAAGCTCAAGCTACCAAATAAGTGTAGGCTATATGATGATAACCATCAAAAGCATTCAATTCTCATATAAGACAAGCAATTTGAACTCAACATACATGATGCCACAATTCAATTATCATACAAGGCAAGTAATTTGAACTCAAACATACATGATTAACCTACACCCTGCAAAAATCACACACTGCATCTTTATTCCAAAAAGAGGCTCAAATGCTAGAAAACACCGATTTCTTTTACAAACTACATTGAATAGATGAACTTTCAAATGTTGAAAGACCACATACATAAAAAAAGAAAATTAGACATGAGTATCTAAAGCCCCCTTGAGCAAATGCAAGCCTTCCAAAGAAATGCTTCTCCAAAGTGTTTCTCTTGAGCGCTTCTTGAACTAATTCCCTCGAGCACCTCTCGGGGTCATGCAGGGCTTCAGCGCCTCCCACTGGGTCCCCTCATGGCTTTGCCGACGAGCGTGTTCTTGGCAACGAGGAGGGCTATACTCTCCACATCAGCAATTACTTGGATTTCCCTCGAGCGTGTTCTTGAGAAAAGAAGACTGCAACATCAGCAATTTAAAAGTCAAAAGCAGTGTAAATATGCCCAACTTCAAGATGCAAAGATTGAAAACTTGAAACAGCTTAGTATCGAGAAAAAGGTTTATTGGGGAAAAACTTAGTATTTATAATTCATCGATGCTGGTTAAATATGCCCAATTTCAAGATGATAATAATAAGTAACTTGCATGAAAGTTTATCAACAATTCCTCAAATATGTGCTATGCAAGTCTGAAGTCTTGAACAGCCGAAAGCGCTTGGTATCCGGTTCAGGATAATGCATTTCTAAGCCTTTTTTAAAATCCTTCAGTAATCCACCATCATCCAAGTAGACCTGAGCTAGCTAGTTGTCCTAGCAGTATGGACTTCCATACATGAATCAAAACTACATAGTAATGTTCATCACACTAGCTAACCGGATATTAAGACAGCAGCAAGTAGTTATTATTCACATTTTATAAGATTAATTTAAGTATTAAGCCTACAGAAACATTAAAAACTTCATGAGGCATAAGGATAGTGCATATAACTAAATTACTCCTTGTCCCTAATCCAAAAGGAAACGAATAAGTACCAATAGAATATGAACTTACAGTTTGCTTGAGAATACGCTGGCGAAAGAGAGTCTGCTCAGAGTCTTCCTCATCAGAAGGTACATAAGAATCATATGCATATGTGAACATCTGTGAAAATTCTGGAGCATCTATTTGTTAAAATAAGGATTTAAACAAGATGAAATCAAAATTTATATTAAAATCAAAACACGATTACTAAAAAAAGAGGGGATGTTATTCAAACGCGTCATCTGATTCCCAAATAACTCATCCAAACAACCAAGAAACTCAAAAACACATCAAATTCAAAAAAGACAACTGTTTTCTATCAAAGTACACTCGATTCTAACAAAGATCGAACTGATTAATCTTCTACCTAATAAAAACTACTGAATCGGAGAAAATCGAAGCTCACCTGATTAATTTGTCCGCCCCCTCTTCTATTCTCCAGTGAAGAGAGACGAGGACGAAGTTAATTAGAGAGATAGGGATCTGAAAAATTAATTGAAGGACATCATTAAAATCATAACCGATTCGTATAAAAACACGGAAACATTAAAAAAAAGAGGAAAATTGAATAACAAAATTAAAATTAAATGAGGTCCAACCTGGAGCCTGTTGAGAGTTTCTCAGTGGAGCAAAGAGGAGAGGAGAGAGAGAGATGGGGAGGAGGCTGGAGGGATTGTATTTTTGGAATCTTTCGCGACGTGAAAGCCCTTTGTCTCTGGATTTATTTACATGGAGTGCCACTGAATTGTTCGCGGGTGTCCTCACGCCGGCGGCTTGTCCGTACCCGAAAAATTCGGGACCACCTGTGTGGAAACCGGTACATGGAATCTTGGCCGTGGCCCCCCCCCA
>NW_017972609.1:50541-97701 GCF_001876935.1 Asparagus officinalis
ATATATATATATATATATATATATTCCACTCTTTAATTCTTGGTGATTTTTTTTCTATTTAATTGGGCTTTCTAAGTGACTATTTAGCGAGTTTTTGGCCAATGAATCCCAACCCAATTGGGCTTAGGTCATTAAGTATAGAGATACTCCTTGGGCTTAATTACTCAGTCAACTTAGGTTTTATAAGATAGAATCACCTTGATTTTAAGAGTTTATTTTTTTTTCCTTTTTGGTGCCCATTTTCCGCACTCTTCTTTTATAAGGTTAGTTTTTTTAATATATATATGTGTGTAAGTATATATATAGTCTGAAAAAAATGTATAAATCAAGATAACTTGAAAAAAATATTTTCAACTCTAAGTTAAGCATGCAAAAATTTCATTATTTTTAATTAAAAGTCTAAGGTAAGACTTAAGTAAAGTATACTACTTGAAAAATCATTTCTTAAGAAATTTATTTGGAGTTATCATAAAAGATGAAATTGAGTATATCACTAACTAGGAATTAAAAAATTTAAAATCTATCAATTAGATTAATTATTACTTAATTCTATTAATTTGGCAAGTGACAATAATTTTTTATTTTTTTATTTTTTTTAAAAAAATTATGTCAAAAATGCAACAAAAGGATAAAATAAAGAGGAAAATATGTACTTCTCACCCCCATATCTAAATTTTGCATTGTCCTCAATACAAATTCGCTGATGCACAAAGTAAAGAAGATAAGAATTAAAATTCTTACATTTGTTCTGTCGACCTTGAACAATGATGATATGGATCTGTAATTACAGTTAGTATGAGGATGAAAAAAATCAAATAAGAGAGAAAAATTATAATTATTTTTTTAAATTTTTTTCTTTTTTTTATATATATATTTTTTACAGATAATGAGGTTCATGAAGAACCAACACCTCTTCCTCTCCAAGCGTAGAAAATTCTATAAATTGTTTTAGACGTTGACCATTTATTTTAAAAATATTACCATTTTTAGGATTTTCTATCTCGACAGCCCCATGCGAAAAAACTTGTTTGACAAAATATGGACCTGTCCATCTTGATCTCAATTTTCTAGGAAAAAGATACAACTTTGAATTGTACAATAAAACTTTCTGTCCTGGAGAGAAATTTTTTCGTAAAATTGATTAGTCATGAAAAATCTTGGTTTTCTCTTTGTAAATTTTTGAGTTTATGTATGCATCATTTCGAATTTCTTCTAACTCATTTATTTGGAGCAATCTGTTCTTATCTGCCGAGTCTGAGTCAAAATTCAACTGTTTTATTACCCATATTGCTCGATGCTCCAACTCTACTGGTAGGTGACAAGCTTTCCCAAACACCAGCTTGTATGGTGACATCCCCAAATTAGCCTTAAAAGCCGTTCTATATGCCCAAAGAGCATCACATAATTTTACAGACCAATCTTTTCTGTTATGATTAATTGTTTTTTCTAAGATTTGCTTGATCTGCCTGTTTGTGACATCTACTTGACCACTGGTTTGAGGGTGATAAGGAGTTGACAATTTGTGTGTGATTGAATATTCCTCATCAAAGCCTCAAAAGAACAGTTACAGAAGTGTGTACCGTTATCACTAATGATCGCTCGAGGTACTCCAAACAGTGCAAAGACATTCTCCTTCAAAAACTTGACAACAACCTTGTTGTCATTAGTTTTGCAAGCTATCGCCTCAACCTATTTTGACATGTATTCGACAGCTACTAAAATGTAAACATTTCCAAAGGAATTTGGGAATGGTCCCATGAAATCGATGCCCCACAGATCAAAAAATTCAACAGATAAGATGGATTGTAAGGGCATCATATTTCTTCTAGTGACTTTCTCTAAAAACTGACAGCGGTTACAGGTTTTACAAAACTCATATGAATCCTTAAAAAGAGTGGGCCAGTATAGCCCAGATTGGAGAATTTTTTTAGCTATTTTTCTTGGGCCAAAGTGGCCCCCACATGCTTGCTCATGACAAAAGGATAGAACACTCCTAGTTTTTTCAGTGGGAACACACCTCCTAAAGATCTGATCAGGACAGCATTTGAACAAATATGGATCATCCTAGTAAAAGTATTTTACTTGGGAGAGAAAACGGGATCTATCCTATTTGGACCAATGAGATGGGATCTGGTTCATGACTATATAGTTCACAATGTCAGCGAACCATGGAACAGATTGGATTTCTAGGAGTTGTTCATCAGGGAAATGCTCATTGATCGGAACGGTTGATGTTGGGGCATTCAGGAGTCGAGAGAGGTGATCTGCTACGTGGTTCTCTGTTCCTCTTCTGTCAAGAATTTCAATGTCAAACTCTTGAAGTAGGAGAATCCATCTAATGAGCCGTGCTTTAGCATCCTTTTTGGTCAAAAGATACTTTAGTGCGGCATGATCTGTGAAAACTTTAGTTAAGGAACCGATGAGGTAGGACCTGAATTTTTCTAAGGCAAAAACTACAGCTAAAAACTCTTTTTCTGTGACAGAGTAATTTTGCTGGGCATCATTCATAGTCCTACTAGTGTAGTAGATCACATGCGGTTGTCCATCAAACCATTGTTCTAAAACAGCACCAATCACAGAATCAGGTGCATCACACATCAGTTCGAAGGGTAAGGTCCAATCCGGTGCATGAATGATAGGAGCTGTGGTCAGCTCTTTTTTCAGAAATTCGAAAGCTTTGAGGCGTTCAGGAGAGAAGAAAAATGATGTATCCTTAGCTAGGAGATTGGTCAAGGGTCTAGCAATTTTGTTGAAATCCTTGATGAAACGTCGGTAAAAACCAGCATGACCAAGAAACGATCTGACATCTTTGATTGTTTTGGGAGGAGGGAGATTGGAAATGAGATCTACCTTAACTTTGTCCACTTCGATTCCCCTATTAGAAACTACATGCCCTAAGACAATGCCTTATTTGACCATGAAATGACATTTCTCCCAATTGAGAGTCACTCCCTACACCGTTCTAGGACCAGTTTAAGATGATGCAAACATTGGGAAAATGTGTCACCAAAAATGAAAAAGTCGTCCATGAAAATTTTGAGAAATCTCTCTACCATGTCAGAAAAAATACTGATCATGCAGCGTTAGAATGTAGCTGGTGCGTTACACAGGCCAAAAGGCATGCGTCGGTATGCAAATGTTCCATACGAGCAAGTGAAAGTGGTTTTCTCCTGATCTTCGGGAGCGATAGGGATTTGATTGTAACCTGAATATCCATCCAGGAAACAATAGAACTCATGTCCTGCTAAACGCTCTAACATTTGGTCAATGAATGGAAGAGGGAAGTGATCTTTCCGAGTGGCTAAGTTGAGTTTTCGGTAGTCAATGCAAACTCGCCATCTAGTTTAGATCCTAGTGGGAATCATCTCATTAGCCTCATTTTGGATCACGATGATCCCAAATTTCTTTGGAACAACTTGGACCGGACTCACCCATAAACTATCAGAAATGGGATAAATGATCCTATGATCGAGACATTTCAGAATGTCTTTCCTAACAGCTTCTTTCATCTCTGGGTTTAACCGACGTTGAGGATCTCTAGTAGGTTTGGCATCATCTATCAAATGGATTCGATGTTG
Source organism: Asparagus officinalis (assembly GCF_001876935.1). Classification (NCBI taxonomy): domain Eukaryota; kingdom Viridiplantae; phylum Streptophyta; class Magnoliopsida; order Asparagales; family Asparagaceae; genus Asparagus; species Asparagus officinalis. The sequence goes on from NW_017972609.1 coordinate 54,120, forward strand.
AATAATGGTTGGACTAATCTCTTTGATATCAGCCATGGTCCATCCAATGGCTTCCCTATTCTCTCTTAAAATATCTAAGAGAGCTTCCTTTTGACTACTAGTTAAGTCAGAAGAAATAATGACCGGTAAAGACTCGTTCTCCCCTAAGTAGGCATACTCTAGATTTTTAGGTAGAGGTTTGAGCTCTAACTTAGGGGGTTCCTCCATAGATGGGCGAAGCTGGATTCATGGTTCTATCTCCAAAGGTTCTCGTTGCCAGCCAACAGTAGAAATATGATTGACCAGCGGATCTAACTCTAGTTCGTCATCAGAAGACTCCATAAACATTAAGTCAGATGCACTTGAATCTGACTCACACTCTCCCTCTTGTTGTTCACTGGATATTCCCTGAATGAAATTCACTTCCATGGGTTGATCAGATGGATCACTAGGCTACCTTTCTAGGTTGAAGATATTAAGGTCAACAGTCATATTCCCAAAAGATAGTTTCATCTGACCCGTCTTACAATTGATCAAAGCATTTGAGGTGGCTGAAAATGGTCTTCCTAGAATGATTGGGATTTGACTTTTGAGATTGGAAACGGGTTGGGTTTCCAAGACAATAAAATCAACACGAAAAATGAACTCTCCAACATTGATCAGAACATCCACTACCTCTCCTTTGGGAATTTTTACGGATCTATCAGCTAATTATAGAGTGCATCTTGTAGGTTTAAGTTCTCCTACACCTAGCTGTTGATAGGCTAAATAAGGAAGGAGGTTGACATTGGCTCCCAAGTCTAGAAGTGCCTTATCAATGTGACTATTACCTATGACGCATGGAATTGTGGGACAGCCAGGGTCCTTATATTTTAACGACATGGGTTTTGAAAAAATTTCACTGAGGTTGGCAGCTAAGAAGACTTTCTTGGGGACATTGGTGGTTCTTTTCTTAGTGCATAAGTCCTTCAAGAACTTTGCATAAGAGGGGATTTGTTCGATTGCATCTAGGAGAGGGATGTTGATCTTGACCTGTTTAAATGTTTTTAGGATTTTCTCAACCTGCGGGGAGTTTTTCCTAGGTTTAAGTCTATCTGGAAAGGGGGTAACGGGCCTATACCTATTTAGATCAGGCTCAATCTCATGTTCAGCATTTTGGTCATCGGAAGGAATGTGTTGGATGGGAGAAGGGGTTTGATCCGGTGGCATTCTAACTTGGTTGTTTATCTGTTTTCATGATCTCAAAGTGTGAACTGCATTCACATGGGCTGGTAAGGATGAACTGGATCCATTGTCTTTAGGGTTTGCAACAGGTTGACTTGGAAATTTTCCTTTCTATCTTTCACTCACGGTAGTGGCTAGTTGCTCAAGTTGGGTTTCTAATCGGGCTATGGCTTGAGTGTTTGAATTGAGCACTTGGCCGGTTATTTGCATGAAAGAATTTAGAGTGGTGGATGATTGGGTCAACATGTTGGTCGTTTGTGTTGAAGCTTTGATCATAGCTTCTAAACCCTTTTCTAAGACACTCATACGTTTGTCATGATCAGAATTTAAAGGATTTTTAGGCTGGTGAGGATGAGGATGTTGGGTTGGAAAAACTCGGTTAGCTTGTTAGAAATTATTTGGTGCATTGAATAGAAGTGTATTTCCCCTAAGGAATTGTGGGTTCGAAGCTCGACGCAGGAATGAAGTTTTGATTTCTGGGAGAATTTCCTTGATTTTATGCAAAGTTGGGATGATTTTTCTAGGATGTTGGAATGCAGCGTTCATCTGTTCTAATGCATTGTTGTTTCCTAGGAGAGGGCATTCCTTTGAAACATGGGTAGAAGACTAACATTTATGACATCCCGGGGCAGAAACATGATTGATTTGAGCTGGAGCTCGTTCCTTAACTTCTAAGGCTTCTAACCTCCGCAGAATCGTCGCCATCTTCGCTTCAGATGCAATGTTTGACTCCAGGGAAAGACCACTAGACTTAGATTGGGGAACTGATAAAACCCTATCATCACAGTGTTCCCACTGCATTGTTTTTTCAGATAGAGCGTTTTTCCTCATAAAATCTCCCTGACACATCGATTCTAAAGATGTTTTTGAAGAATAGTCCAATCCTTCATATATGACTTGGCACACTCGCCATTTCTCAAGACCATGATGAGGACATTGGATCAGAAAATCTTTAAATCGGTCAAAATATTTTCAGAATGGCTCCCCCGGGATAATTTTAAAGTTTTGAATGCTGTTCCTAAGCTTTACCATTTTATGAATAGGGAAAAATTTCTTGAGAAAAACGATGACAAATTCATCCTAAGTTAAGATGGAATTTGTCGGTAAACTGTACAGCCATTTTTTAGCTTTGTCCTTAAGAGCAAATGGAATAAATCTGAGCTTAATCGCATCTTCGGTTAATTCTCTCATTTTAATCATAATACATACTTCCTCAAATTCTGAGATAAAAATATATGCATCTTCTGTTTCATTTCTAAGGAATTTGGGAAGCATGTTTATGTAATGCGATCTAAGCTTGAAATTTGCTCCATTTGCTTCGGGGAGCCTTATGCAAGATGGAATTGCATTTCTAGTGGGGTAGCACATATCCTAGAGAACGGTTGATTTGTTATTTCTTAGATTGGTTCAACACGGATTAAACGATGAGAATTATCCCTAACCCACGTTTGCATACACCAAAATAACTTTTTTATAATAATTTTTTTCCTTTTTTTAAAGGAAAGAAAGAAAATTAGTTTTTTTTGAGAAGAAAAGGATAAAGAAAAATCCTAACTAAAACAAATCAAAGCAATCACTTTTCAATCACTCTAATTCTAGGGTTTAACCTAACTCAACTAGACCAGCTCCTAACCAAACACTCCTAAAGTGAAAAGATTAATGTTTTACCCGGGTAGTTAGCCAGGTAAGGATAGTACTAGAGGGTGATCAGAGATTAATTAAGTACCTCGTTCCTTGCGGAGTGCTTTACGCAACCCCTAAACCTTGCCTTAGACACCAACTAATCCAAGAAAACTTGAACCGGTTAACTTAGGGATTTCTTGTTCCTTATTGAGCTCGAGTCCTTAGGGGCCAACGTCTAATGAGTTTTAGGAGGCTTGGGTTTTTAAAGTGAGGAATTAGTGATTTGTGGGCTAAGAAAATGGTGATAAAATCCCTTACCTTATCTTGATTAGGGGGGTTTGCCCTTAAGAATGTTTTAAATATGTGCCAAATCAAGTGTTACAATCACTTTGGTGAATTCCTACTAACTATATGAAATGCAACCCTAGAAATTAAAAGCGACTAAAAAAGATGGAAAAGAAATCTTTTTTTTTCCATCTTTTTATCAACAACAATCAAATGTGAGAAGAGAACTCTTGTTTGAGTTTATTATCTTATTAGTTAATGTCCAAGTGAAAGGTGAATTTTATTATGGTCAACAAAAATAAAATCTTTTTTTTAAATCCTAATTGTCTCTAATTGTGAAGCTAACTAAAAAGGGTGGAATTGAAAACGCTAGAAAGAAGAGTTACCTAAAAGCAATTCTCCAAGTTCTTGATCTTCAATACAAGATTTTCAAGCTCCAAGTGGTTCCTTCATAAGAAAACACACAAGTTAAAGAACCAAAATAATAAAATCCTACTTAGCACCATTCCCCGGCAACGGCGTCAAAAACTTGATGCGGCATAATTATGTACCAAAATTATAAGTGCATAATTGATCAAGTTATAGTATAAAAAGTTATCGATCCCATGAGGAATGTGATTTTAAGAGATTATTAGAATTGGTTCATATGTTTTGTGCGTGACAAAAATAGGATTAAAGAATAAGTGTGATTATGGAGAGAGATATGATGAATGATTGTTTTGAATATATGCAAGTGACAATAAATTGAATTTTAGAGGAGAGAAGAAAGAATCAACGAATAAAATAAAAAGCAAGAATAAAAAAAGAAAAATTAAGAAAACAAAAGATGGAGGATTCAATTAAAGATATGAATGATCTAGAATTGAATCCACTAGCTAATCTCAATTATAAAATACAATCTGTTCTCTTTTTATCATATTTCAACTTAGATTTATTAAGCATAGACTATCAAACCATTTAAGGAAAGTATAACCTATCAAATTATCATCTAAGTCAAAATAAAAATCATGATAAGAACAACAACAAGATAGTAATCCTAGAATTCATAAGTATAACCTATTAAACCACTCAAGATAAGCATAGATTATCAAATTCTTCTTCTATCAATTAGTTCTCTAGTTGATTATCCTATACATGATCATTTTAAGTGTAAGAGAATAATTTGCATAACATAAAGGAAATTAGACTAGTTTCATACAATTCTAAGATTACTATAAGAATTAATTTCACATCTTAAGAAATAAAAGCAAGAAGAAAAAGAACTAATTACAAAAATAAAAAGAAAAATCTAAACTATGAACAAGAAATAAATCTAACTACAAAGAATTAAAAACTAAACTACAAAATAAATTATAAAAATTAAATATAAGAAAATAAATCTACTCTACAAATTAAAGTGCAAAAAGGAATAAAAAGATAAGAAAATAAATCTACACTACAAACATGAATGTAAATCTAACTAATAAGCAATAATAAAGAAATTACTAAAAAAATATAAGAAAAAAATAAAAGAAATACAAACCTTCAAATTTCTCTTCATCTCCATCATCATCATTCAACAAAGAGGAGAAAAGAAAAATTTAAAGTGGAGAAAAATTCTTTTATTAATTGTAACAAAAGTTACAAATTTAGAAGGTCTTCTCAATTAAGAGTAACCCTCCTCTCCAAATGGAGTTACAAAATTTTTCACTCCTCTAACCCCTCACTCTCTACCCCTATTTATAGTAAACATCAGTGAATGAGAGCCATTGGATTAAAATCTTATCCAAAATAAATAAATTTCAGCCACTAATCTGTAACAAACTGCCGGAGGCATCGATACTAGCATCGATAAGGGTATCAATGCTGGCATCGATACGGGTATCGATGCTGGCATCGATGCCTAGTGCTCTCCTATTGCTATCCGAAATTTTTCTCTTGTTCTTGGACTTGGGCTTTTGGGCTTTGCCATTTCTTCTTCTTTTTAGCTTTGGGCTTTTGGATAAATTGGCAATTGGATTTTCCAATGGGCTTCTTGATTTCTCTTTTGCTTTATTTCTTCATTTATTCAAGGGCCTTTGTTGAGAGATGAGATTTTTGAGATTTATTCTTCATTAACCTTTATTTAAAGATAAAAATAATTATTAGTGGCATATTTATTCATGTAAAATAGATAATGAGGGTATAAAATTATAATAAAATGTGATTATCAGTAAGTTAAGGATATTCCCCACATCTTCCTTCCACTTGTGGGCTACTAGTGAATCTAATGATCCCTGATATTTCGATGCCCTCATCTTCTGGTATCTCTCGACTAGACGGAGCCAAGCCTCCTGCTCCGTGGCTTTAACTATAACTAGTGGCGTGATCCCTAGTGTAACCTCTGGAGACTCCTCCGCGATGGGGACTGCTGGAAACACTGGTGGTGGAATTACAGGTGGTGGTGTGACTGGCGGAATCTGGTTTGCCATCTGCTCCTCGAGCGCTGCTAGTCTAGCTGCTATCGGTGCCACGAGGTTTATACAGGTACTATGGAGCCTGCTACGGCTCGGGTGGAACCTGATGCTGCTCTGGTGGAGCCTGTTGCTGCTCAATCTCTGGCTCGGCCTGTCTCTTTCTCTGAGTATGGGATCCCCTCCGTTCACGTCCTCATACGGCCAACTATACATTTATAAGACACAGTAATGAGACCTCTGGTAATAGCATATATATCATATAGCAATAATCAAATCGTATCATAAATTATTCATGCAATTACTTTATAATCAAAGTAATGTCGTCATAATTTTTTTTGAAATTTTTGAGATATATACATATATCGTCCTCACTCATTCTAGGATTTCCTAATGGACTCTATACAAGAATCTTAAGAAACTCTATTCTAGCACCATGACTCGACACAGGATGATCCTAAGGATATTAGAACTAGAGTTCTGATACCAACTGTGACGCCCCTGTTTTCACACTTGGCTGTAGTCCAATGTGAACCTAGAGATGTCAAACCTGCTATGCACCCACACTATGAAACAACAAGCCTCACCAATCATATTAATATCCTCTAGTGGAAACAATAATAAAGTGCACGTACAATACAAGCAAGAAGAAGGAAATAAACATAGTAGACATGATGTAGAAAGATAAATCTCATAAATGAACTTATGTCTCAACAGACAAGTCTGAAATACATCTGACGACTGAAAGAAAATGTCTCATTACAAACTAAATAGGAATAGTACTAAGGCTCACAGCTTTTACAATAAGAAAATAAACTCTAATGTCTGAATATGAAAGCCAATCATAGTGGAGTCTTACTACTAAAACTAAACGACGGTGACTATGTTGGAAGACCGTCAACCTGCGGCTCTCCGAAGCTCTGAACCGCCTGAAAAGAAATTTAAAATAAAAAGAGCAACAATAAAAGTGTCAGAGCGCTAATACAATAAAAGTGTCTTATGCTAATCTAATTCGATTTTATGCCAATTAAAACTAATTAACAAATATATTCTTGCAAGATAGATATACAAGAGTTATAAGCAAGAATAAGCAATATGAATAAAGAGATATATCCTATATGATAAAAAATATGCAAGGATATATAAACTAGCACAAGATGATATATCCTACCAAAGAGATATATAATATGATATATGCAAGGATATGTAAACTAAAACTAGCACAAGATGATATATCCTACCAAAGAGATATATAATATGATATATGCAAGGATATGTAAACTAATACAAGGGTGAAATAAACATAAACAAGATAGTGGGCAAAGAAAAAAATGAGACAATGGCGATATGAGCAATGAGCACAAATAAGAATAAATGCCAAGACACACTCAAACACAATCAAATGATCACGGAGTTCGGACCTTTCGTCCTACGTCTCCGCTCCCCTCTCCCGGGGAGAAATCCACTATCACAACCGAGTTTTCTATATTTACCCGAACAATGTTTACACCTCATAATACGGTTTTCTAGTTTACCGAAAACTCTACAACTTACACACTCTTGCAATCCCACTCTACACCCTCTCAAGTGTTGAACTAGACGTGTCTCCCTCAAGTGCTCGGTTACAACCTCTCCCTAGGTTCATCAACCGACGCCACTCCTCTTGGGACGATCCCCGACTCTCGCCACACACTTCTCTCGGTGTACAAGTGTATTACAAAGTGATTCTCACAATAAGCACAATTACAAGAATGATTGTCCTCTAATATGGATGAGAACACAATGAAAGCTCACACTCAATTGTTACAACCTCTCACCAACCCAAATATATTATGTATGAAAAATACAATAACCTCATGTGGGTGTGTGTAAATAATGAGTGAAATAAAAACAACTAAACTCAAATGTAAATACTAGCTTAATAGAAATAATAATCAACAAATAATTATGAATAAAAGCTAGAATGAGTTTAGGAAAACTTCTCTAGATGATAAGAGAGAGAGAGAGAGAGAGAGAGAGAGAGAGAGAGAGATGGATTGAAGCTCAATGAATTGATCTCCACTTCCTCTTATGGAATTCTTCACAAACCAAACCCTTAAACAAACATAAAACCAAACTTAAACTCTTTTAGAACTTGTTAAAATATTTCTTGGATTGCTTAATAGAACTAAGGTATAAGGGGGTATTTATAGAAACCCTAAAGCCAAGAGAAAGCCAAGAAAAAGACCAAAAAACCGATACAGCAACGGCTCTGGAAACTAGCCATTAGAACAGATTTGACTGTTCGGCAGTCGACCGCGACGGTCGACCGTGAGCAACAAAAAAACAAACTATGGCTCTGGACTTAGAGAATGATTGTAGATATGATAATAAACATGCTACAATGACTGGTTTCCAAAAAAGACTTCCCAAATGAAAAATATCATTATTTTACAAAATAGGCCAAAACATGAAAATGTAAACATATGAATTTTGACATTTTGGCTAAACCTTGTTTTGAAACATTACAAAATGATTTTATAGACTTGAAGAAAGATGTAAACTATTATTATGAAGTCTATAAACAATGAATGTAGTATTTTATCAAAATACCCATATAATGCACTAAAACATGATTTCATTCAACTAAATAAAATTGATATTGATGAAATCATATATATGCATATAAGTATGAAACAAAAATATGTTTTCTAATTATATTAAATTGTTTCATATTAAAACTTGAAAACTATCAAACCAAAACATATATGTATATATATAACTATATATATACAAAACCAAAACGTGTATGTGTGTATATGATTGAGCTTAAAGTACTAACACACATAATATAAACTCCTAAACAAGATTACCCAAGCCAATGAAGGTCTTCAATGAGCTCAACTTGGTACACTTGCAGATGAAGCTTGAACTTGGATCTTCAACTTGATTTTGCATAGCTTCACTCCACTATTCCGCCAACCTCCATTGGATATGATCGTTGAAGCTCTATTCCATTCATCCTCCAACTTGTTGTTTGCCTAGAATAAATATGAAAATATAAACACTAGACAAACAACATTAGAAATAAATTGTTTGTTAAATATCATCAAAACAAGAAGGCCAACACCCTCAGGGGAAGGGCTACTGGATGTAGTGGGGCTTCTATCTATTAAGCATAGTCTACCTACATCATTTTCCTTATATCTAATGGTATTAATATTTAGAAATCTACAACATGAGACGTAGTACGTCGAGCGAAATAATCCAAACAAGGAAACCCTCATGTATATACCACATGTCTCAGACTGTAGATACCTAAATATTAATACCGAACTATGGAAAGAAACATCACTAGAAAATAAAACACCATAATGGACATCAACATATAATTCTCATGTCCTCACAAAATTAAAGTATCTCGGTCATATATATATTCAGTAGTGTGACATAAACACTTTTGGTATCCACTAAAACTTAGGCTATCAAATAATCATTTCATTTCAACTCTTTGCAAGATTTTGATTTAATCGCATTATCATGCAACATGGACTACCCTGTAGGTATCCTAAAACAATATACACGGCTCATTAGTCTCATCACGATCTCAGTGCGTAACATGAGTACGGGACGACCTACCATATTGGTATCCTAAAAGACGGCTCACAATCCTCATCGCACCCTCCTACGGACGGACTGCTAGACAAAGCATCCAAACCCGACTCTATGGCCTGTACAAATGGAATATCGACGCACTACCACACATAGTACTGAGCTGAGCCCATCAATGATATCCATTTCATGTATAAACTGTATAAATCTGGCATATCGACACACTATCACATATAGTACTGAGCTAAGCTCATCAACGATATCCATCACATGTATAAACTTTATAAATCTGGCATATCGACGCACTATCTCATATAGTACTGAGTTGAGCCCATTAATGATATCGGACATTTGTTTAAACTACTCCAATTCAAGTGTAATCACTCAACACTTGTCAAATCCCCTTTGCAATACTCATGTGTGTGCCACAATACTATTTATATATATTCATGTCTATACGTATACTATCGTGCGACTCAAACCCTATGATCGCATCTCAAAACAATGCAACAAAAAGTTCTGGAAAAAAAAGTCTTAGTAGTCGATTACTAACCTTAGTAGTCGACTACACTGAGTCCATCCAAACTCTGTAATACATAAATTAGTATTAGTAGTCGACTATACTATACATTAGTCGACTACTCTATAATCAGATAGTTTCTGTAAAACAAAATTGGACATTAGTAGCCGACTACTACTCCTAGTAGTTGACTACTAAGCAGAAACATGCACACATCCATGCACAAATATTAATTATTTGTCAATTTTACACACTATAAATTTAAAATAAATGCTTGAACTTGTTTTTATGCAACATAGCTATCTAAAACATGATACTAAATATTTAAATCCTTCAAATTAGGGTTTTTTATGCAACATAGCTATCTAAAACATGATACTAAATATTTAAATCCTTCAAATTAGGGTTTAACCATCTAATTAACCATTGCTATCTAAAACATGATACTAAATATTTAAATCCTTCAAATTAGGGTTTAACCATCTAATTAACCATTTTCTTCACTTAGTTCTTATATAAACCATATAATTTATCCACACATGATAAAAACTACTCCTGAACAAATGTTAAATTTCATACAAACATATTTATCTCATTTAGGTATCACCAACCTAGGGTTTCAGCATGATTAAATAACAAGAAACTTCAAAAAAAGGTCGAACTAGGGTTTAAACATGTCCTAAGCATGATTTATATGTTAAAAACAAAATTAGAAACAACCCTAACGATCATGATCATGTTTCTATCTTAAACAGTAAGAAAACCATATAGATCTAACATTCATTTCCTGTTAATATCAAAATTCTAATCTTTTTTATATTAGATTAAGATCTAAACATGTACAGCATCGATTTAAACATCTTAGATCATTCATTAACTAAGGGTGCAAGTTTGGATGTAAATGATCTTGTCTGAAACGTCATGTCAAGCCTCTGAGCATGTGCACAAGATCCCTTCTCTCTCAAAAGCATGCAATCTCACCCTCCACTTAACGATTTGCCTCAAATCTCCTCGAGGAATGCCAAGAACAAGCTTTTGGGTTTGAGGGGAGATGGTGACTGGTAATTCACGTGGAAAATCTCAGGAAAAAGGATCTAAACATGTTTGTATACTTAGAATTAAATTTGGATTCAAATATAAACCAAAACCAACCCGAAAGCCATAAGAAAACTGGAAATCAGCCTGATTAGTTGACTACTAATATTAGTAGTGGACTACTAAGACTCAAATCAGTATGTTTGGGAAAAAGTCTTCCGTATATTGGCTGTAACTTTCACATCCGATCTCAGAATAAGGTGATCTAAGTTTTGTTGGAAATCTAATGAATAGGCCTATAACTTTTATGTTTTGAGTTTTCTCATATTCTAAATATATCAGTGTGACAAACATATAAACTCGTAACTGGTCATTATTTTTCAGATTTCTTCTTCGTGCATGTTTTGTGCATTTGCACTCATATATCCACATATATACATTGAATTTATGTCAAATCAATTCCTAGCATACTCAAATATCAAAATATATTATTTATCACATATAACATATTCATTATTATTTATCACAAAATATTCAAAATTTCAGGGTTTTACACACGTGAAGGTTGCTTAAGGATTCAAGTTATTGGGTCATATCCTTGGTTTGCATTACTAGGAGATGTAGGTTTGATATATTTTTATATTTTATCTCCTCATACTAGTAAGTTTTCTAGCCTTGCATACATGTATAGGTTTACATTAAATATAAAAAAGAAGTCGTTGATGGTCTTTCGATAACAACATTGATGGTTCATCATCGATGGGCAGATAAAGGGGTTAGTTATTTTTTCTTTTTACTTTTTACCCTATTTATTTCTCTTCTCTTTGAATTCTTTGATATTTTTTTATTTTGTGGTGGATTTCATTGCTTGTATTGAATTTATCATCATCATCATCATTTACTTCATCTTTAGAATTGAATCAAAACAAAGGAGGTATATTTCAAAACCTAAATCTTTGATTTCAATTTTCTTGTGGTATTAGCATATTTTTATTGATATAAACTACATGGATAATTGATTGATGAGTATTAGAATAGTTTAGATCTTTGATTATTGAGTTATATATGAGTTTTGAATGGTTTTGAGCATAAATTCATTGGGTTTAGTTCTTGAACCATCGATGGTTGAAGAACACCATCAACAATATGTTCACTTATCGATGGTTGTCAGTCATCCATTGATGTTCAGGAGGCTAAAACTACTTATTTTGTTCATATTTCTTGTGTTTATTTGACTTTTTAGAGAATCTCATTTAGGAAAAGAGTTCGATCCTCACAATCTTCATCTCAGGACTTGCTTGAAAAATACAAGAAGCTACACATTGCATACGAGTGAGGACTAGATGAGAGACATTAAAAGGGTATAGGAATGCGATAGGACTCTTGAATATAGTTGATTTAAGTCCTATGAAGGGCAAAGGAGCAAAAAAGTCCAATGTCTCTCGGGTACGGGAGTTCTATACGTATTACAATCATCCCTATGGATCTTTAGAAGCTAAGACTATAGTGAGAGGACATGATATTACTATTTCTGCTAATTACGTCCATAAGATTCTCTGTCTACCACAATCATTGCATGGATGCTACGACTATTTCAAATTTTCTGAGAATGTTACAATAGGTCCCAAGGATTACACCCACCTGGCTGAGTTTCTTGTAGCTACATTTTCGGGTGTATACAACTCAGGTTATCTAAAACCTAGGTATATTCTTTCCAATCTCTTTCTCAAGTTTGATTTCTATCCTAGTGGTGCTTATACTACTTTGTCAGCTAGAGATGCCATCCTTCTGTATTAGATTGTTAAGAGTCAGTCTTTTGATCCTGCACAACTTATCTTTGTTCGAATGTAATCTATTACTTCTAGTGCTAGGGAGATGATTTAGAAGAGGAAGAAGCAGAGCACTCAATTGTTTTACCCTTTCTTGATCAATTGTATCTACAGAGATCAGAATATTCCAGCTCTTTCTTTTAATCAGATAGAGAGGAGAAGAGTAGCTATATATGATGAGACGATAGGAAGAGCTTAGGGGCAAGAAGAATGGGGGAGTCCTTAGCAAGTCCACCATTGAAGTTCTAGACTACAGGAGAGGATATTCTAGGCTCTTCAGGAGGCAGTGATTCTTGGTGGACTTTGGATTCACTAGGAGAGGATAGAGTAGATGCATATGGAGATGAGGACGCAATATCGGTATTACAATGCATCTCTCCAATACTTGATGAAATCTGTTCGACAATCTGATCCTACACTTCCCACACCATTCGTCTATGGAGATTTTGTGCCCGAGACGGTCTGTGGAAATGGCTATGAGGAAATGGAGAGAGACGACGAGTGATGATGGTTTTCTTTTTTCTTTTCTAGGTCCAGGTTTATTTTTTATTTTTCTTTATTTTACACTTATATTTTCTTATTCTGGACATGTATATTCAGATGATGCATTAGATGCACTAGCATGTACTAACTTTTATTTGCTTTCACTGTAAATTTATTTAGTCAGTACTTCTATGCATGTTTACCTGACCTATTGTATGTACATTTTTTTGATTTTTACTATTTGATTTTTTTTATTTTTAGTTTTTATTTGATTTTTCTTAAATTCTGGTTTTTATTTAATTTTTTGGTTATTTTTATAAATGGAAAATAATATAAAATTTTCTCTTTCTTTCTCTTTATTTTCTTATGAAAATCAAGAATAAAATATAAACTTCTTTTTCTTATTTTTCATTTATATAATTTGAATATACCTATGTATGCTTTTACAAGAATTATTAAGATATAGTTATCTGTTGTTATATAGGCATGAGTTAATCATATTGATTACCATATTTTTTTCACAACTATATTTATTGTATGTGCACATATAGTTATATATATTTCATTGATAAACATGATGATTCATGTTATGTTTCAATTTACTTTTCACACATTAGTATAATCTTATCTTGTTTAGTCTTGTAAAAGTATGAATAAATGTTTTTATATGTTTTTCATAAAGTATTCTTGGACATATTAAATAGTTTTGAGCTCAGTCTATACTTGAATATAGCCCCAAAATTTTTATTCATGTACATGTTGGACCCTAGAGGGGGGTGATTAGGGTCAAGAGGCTATAATTAAGCAATAAAAATAAGACAAGCAAACCACAGTATTCCAAAGCAATCAAAATAGAGGAGATAGAGTTAGGAATCGTTATCCTGTGACGCGCGATATGTTAACGAGGTTCGGTCCGCTGACCGACATCCCCGCTCCCCACTCTCGAGGAGAAATCCACTACACAGCCCCGTTTGGAAGCCGGAACTTTGTCTACACAACGATCCCCTCACGATCTCACACTACACAGTTAATCTCACTAGATCACTCCCACACAATTGATCTACACAAGATCACACTCACAAGATAGTAGAAATGGTGTAAGACTCTCTCTTTACAACGTCCCTATGGCAAAGAGGAAGAGCACACTGAAGCTGGGAAGTGAACACACAAAAACACAGAAAGAACAGTTTGAAAATTTTGCTCAGTGAAAACAAACATCTCTGGTTTTTGCAAAGGCTGGGGCACTGAGGAAGAAGAAGAGGTGGAGTTTAAATAGGAGAAAAACAGCTGTTTAAACCCATCCCTTAATCCCCCAAAATCTGGAACAAAACGTCGCTGAGATCTGTACTGAGCGGCGCTGAAAAAAGGACCAAAAAGACCGTTTGAAAAATACGGCGGTCAACCGACGAAATTTTCGGTCGACCACTGTCCAGATCGAAAATGAGAAAAACAAACAGAGACTTCATCGGTCGACCGGTGCGGTCGACCGACAGAAAAAATCGAGCTCTTGGTCGACCGCATCGGTCGACCGACAAACTCTCTGCTGCCCACTGACGAGTGATCATCAGTGCGGTCGACCGGTGCGGTCGACAGCATTCTGATACATATCAGAGAAATAGTTTTGACTCAACTAAAAATATTTGGAAAATATTTATTTGACCTTTGAAAATTATGAAACTTTGTAAAATGTTTTTAATATTAAAAACAAACTGTTTGGAAAAGGAATTTTACAGATAGGTCCTCATACTTGTGAAAAATAGTATTTTGTGAAAAACGCTTAAAAACATAAGTATGAAAACGTGTGTGTGATATCCCAATAGCTTCAAGTGAAGTCAATAACTCTTTGCCTACATTCTAGCACTAGAGAGAAAAAAAATAAAAGATAGCTAGTATCCTCATATAGAATGCAATGCTTGAGTCTTGATATAGCTTGAATTTGATGAAGCTTCTATTTGTATTTGTTGTTCTTGAAATAACGTTGCTTCATCACTATGCCTCCTCCTCCTTTGGATATCATCATTGTAGCGCATATTCCATCCAATCCTCCATTTGTGGTACTAACAAGCTTGATATATAAATTCACTACATTTGTACTTAATAAGCCATTAGTACCGATAATGGTGGTTGTAAAACATCATCAAAACATAAGGGCTAACAATCTCCCCCTTTTTAATGTTGACAACCAACCATTATATAAGAGTAAAAAAAGAAATGCAAAATGCAAGATGCAACTAAACAAGCAAGCAATGTAGAACTTTCACATAGTGCATAAGCCCAAACCATTTCTTATGCGACAAAAATCATCCTCTCCAAGAGGCTTAGTAAATATATTCGCTAATTGAGATTTTGTGTCAACAAATACTAGGGATACATCTTGTCTCTCAACATGATCGCGTAAGAAATGATGGCGCACATCAATATGCTTGGTTCTAGAATGCAAAACTAAAATTTTGGAAATATTTATAGCACTAGTGTTATCACAAAAGATTTTTATATTTTGAAAATTCAAATCATAGTCAACTAAGCTTTTTTTCATCCATAAAACTTGGGCACAACATAAGCCGGCGGTAATGTATTCCGCTTCCGTAGTGAACAATGCAACACAATTTTGTTTCTTAGAAGCCCAAGAATTTCCTAAGAATTAGCATGTTCCGCTCGTACTCTTGCGATCTACCTTACATCCGGCAAAGTCGGCATCACAAAAACCATATAAATCAAAAGAGGTGCTTTTTGGATAAAATAAACCAAGATTAAAAGTTCCATTAACATACTTAATGATCCTTTTAACCGCAATTAAATGAGATGCTTTAGGAGATGCTTGAAAACGTGCACATGCACACACACTAAACATGATATCGGGTCTACTAGCGGTGAGATAAAGAAGACTACCTATCATACCTCAGTATAGTTTTTGGTCCACGTCTTCACCACTTTCATCCGCATCAAGCTTAACACTTGTACTCATGGGAGTAGGAGCATGCTTAGAGTTCTCCAAATTGAATTTCTTCACCAATTCCTTTGCATACTTGCTTTGAGAAATAAATATCCCATCCTTTTTTTGTTTAACTTGAAGCACGAGAAAAAATGTAAGCTCTCCCATCATACTCATCTCAAAATGATCTTGCATAACCTTAGAAAATTCCTTGCACAAAGATTCATTAGTAACACCGAAAATGGTATCATCAACATATATTTGAACTAAAATGAAATCATTTTTCATTTTTCTCACAAAAAGAGTGTTATCAATAGTTCCTTTTGAAAAACCATTTTCAACAAGAAAACTAGAGAGGCGAGCATACCAAGCTCTAGGAGCTTGTTTCAACCCATATAAAGCTTTTTGAACCCGGTAAACATGATTAGGAAAAAAATGACCTATGAAACCGGGGGGTTGCTCAACATATACTTCCTCTTCTATAAAACCATTTAAAAAGATACTTTTAACATCCATTTGAAATAATTTAAAATTTTTAAAGCCAGCAAATGTCAAAAACATCCTAATAGATTCTAACCTTGCAACCGGTGCAAAGGTTTCATCATAGTCTATGCCCTCCTCTTGATTGTATCCTTGGGCAACCAAACGAGCATTATTTCTAGTAACAATGCCATGTTCATCAAGTTTGTTTCTAAAAACCCATTTAGTACCAATAACACTAGCATTGTTAGGTCTAGGAACTAACTTCCAAACTTCATTTCTTTGAAAATTGTTTAATTCTTCATGCATAGCCAAAACCCAAAATTCATCATTTAAAATGCAACATTACCACACTCACTCAAAGCTTTTGAGCGAGTAACAACTCCTTGTGAATGGCTCCCAATAATTTGCTCCTTCGGATGGTTTGATGTGAATTTCCAAGCTTTAGGAAATTCAACTTGTTCATGAGCATTTGAGCTATCCATATCCTTTTGAGCTTCTATAGAGGGAGTATCATTGATTTGTAAAAAGTCCAATCCTCGCTCAATATCATCATCATCATCTTTCCTAGGTAAAACAACTTGAGAACCAACATTAGTCTCATCAAAAGTAACGTTTATAGATTCTTCAACAACGAGACTTCGTTTATTGAAGACCCTATAAGCCTTACTTCGAGGTGCATAACCTAAGAAAATACCAACATCAATTTTGGAATCAAATTTATCATGGTGATCTTTTGTATTTAAAATAAAACATTTGCAACCAAAGATACGAAAATAACCAATAAAAGGAGTTTTTCCATAAAAAAGTTCATAATGAGTTTTCTTAAGCTTTGGTCTAATCAAAACACGATTTAAAATATGGCAAGCCGTATTGACGGCTTCGGCCCAAAAATATTTTGGTAAATCAAATGAATTTAGCATAGTGCGTGCCATCTCTTGTATGGTGCGATTTTTCTATTCAACAACACCATTTTGTTGTGGTGCTCTAGGAGCGAAAAACAAGTGAGTTATACCATAATGAGCACAAAAATCATAGAAAAATTCATTTTGAAATTCACCACCATGATCACTTCTAATTTTCACAACTTTTAAATCTTTTTTATTTTCAATTCGTTTGACATGATTAGAAAATTCTTCAAAACAATCATTTTTATTTGCAAGAAATATTGTCCATGTAAAACGAGAGAAATCATCAATAATCACAAAAACATAGTGTTGGCCTCCAAGAGAGGTAACACGCATAGGACCAAACAAATCAAGATGAAGTAATTGCAAAGGTTTAGAAGTCGATACCTCATTGATGGATTTGAAAGAAGATTTTGTTTGTTTACCTTTGGCACAATCCTCACAAATTGTATCTTTTATGAAGTGCAAACTAGGTAGCCCTTTCACAAGATTCTTCTTAGTTTGATATTAATTCCATATTAGCATGTCCAAGTCTCTTGTGCCAAATCCAAGGATTTTCATCAATTGCCGCAAGGCACTTCACATCTTGATTCACTAGTTCAGTCATCTCAAAAATGTATACATTAGATTTGCGATTAGCAATAAAAACAATTTTTCCATTCAAACTAATGATGCATTTATCCGGTTTAAAGGAAATATCAAAACCTTTATCACTCAATTGGCTAATGCTAAGAAGATTATGATTCAAACCATTTACCAAATAAACATCTTCTATAACGGGTGAGGGTTTCTTACCAATAGAACCAACACCAATGATTTTACGTTTCTCACCACCGTCGAAGGAGACGTTACCTCATTCAATTCTTGATAGGGTTGCAAATAACTCTTTGTTGCCCGTCATATGATGTGAGCAACCACTATCAAAGTACCACATCTCCCTACGTCATTGCCGTGATGTTCCCTACAAGAGATGAAGATGAAGATGTAGTAGCTTTAGGTACCCAAGTCTTGGGTCCTTGGTGGTTAGTAGTCTTGGTACCTTTTGGTACCCATAACAATGAGTGGAAATGTGTCCATGTTTCATACAATATGTGCACACAAAAGTTCTCTTGTGTGTATGAGCATGAGATCTATGAAATCTATTTCTACCATGATGATTGTAATTTTCATAAGCATAAGTGGGTCTAATCCTACCACCCTCAATTTCTAGTCTCTCAATCTTTGATCTTAATTGCTTGTTCTCGAAATCAAGATCTCCTAGCAATTCATCTTTTAGTGCAAGAGAGGTTGTTAATTGTTCTAGCTTGATATCACAAGAAGCACGCAATTTTTTAAAAGAAGAGTATTCTTTTGACATTCTCTTAAATTCAAAGTTTAATTCTTCTAGAGCCGTAGCTATGTCACATTGTATGTAGAAAGATTCACTTTCGGTCTCGGATATTACCTCTTGTTCATGGGCCATGAAACAAATGTTGGGGTCATGAAGAGCAAGTTTGGCTCCTTCTTCATTACTATCCGAATCACTTGGTTCGGATTCTTCCCATCCGGCATACATCGCCTTCTTCTTCTTGTACTTCATGTACTTCTTCTTGAGCTTGGGGCAATCCTTAGCGATGTGGCCCGGTTCATTCATTCGAAACATTTTCCTACACGTGAAGAAAATTTGTTGTTAGATCGAGGGTTAAATTTCTTATTCATTTTTATGAGTCTAGAGATTCTTCTAGAGAGATGAGCCACTTCTCTAGAAAAATCCACTTCACTATCCGATGACGGAGAGGAATAATCACTAGCTCCTTTGAGAGCTATGGTCTTCAATTTTGGTGATGGCTCCTCAACTTCCCGTGAGGGCACTTCCTCCTTCTCCTTCCCCTTGAGCTTTCTATCATGGACCTTGAGCTTTCCGATGAGGCCATCGAGGGGTAAAGTGGTAAGGTCATGAGCTTCTTCTATCGCCGTCGCCTTGGGTTCCCACATCAGAGTCAATGAACGAAGAATCTTATAGTTCATTTCTTGAATAGTCAACTTCTTGTCAAGACCATGCAATTCATTGATAATGTTAGTGAAGCGAGAAAACATAGCATCAATAGATTCATTTGGAAGCATTTGAAATAACTCATATTCATGCATAAGTCCACTAATCTTGGATTCCTTAACTTGTGGGGTTCCTTCGTGCGTAATACATAATTTCACCCATATTTCGTATGCAGTTGCACACGTGGAAACCCTATTATATTCGTTGGGGGAAAGACCACAGATTAAGGCATTCATAGCCTTAGCATTGAGATTGGCTTAGTGCCTTTCTCCATCGGTCATGTTCCCGACTTTGGACTTCTCTACATATTTCTTTTCTATGAGCTCTAGGATGTCAAGATCAATGCAACGAAGATAAATTCTCATCCTAGCCTTCCAATAAGCAAAGTTACTCCCGGTGAAGAGGGGTGGTCTAGTGGTGGATTGTCCTTCTAACATATGCACATTCATTGAAGCCTCCATAAGATCTTTTCTCTAAGGTGATTAAACCAAAAACTAATATAGAAACCAAGCTCTGATACCAATTGTTGGACCCTAGAGTGGGGGTGATTAGGGTCAAGAGGCTATAATTAAGCAATAGAAATAAGACAAGCAAACCACAGTATTCCAAAGCAATCAAAATAGAGGAGATAGAGTTAGGAATCGTTATCCTGTGACGCGCGATATGTTAACGAGGTTCGGTCCGCTGACCTACGTCCCCGCTCCCCACTCTCGAGGAGAAATCCACTACACAGCCCGGTTTGGAAGCCGGAACTTCGTCTACACAACGATCCCCTCACGATCTCACACTACACAGTTGATCTCACTAGATCACTCCCACACAATTGATCTACACAAGATCACACTCACAAGATAGTAGAAATGGTGTAAGACTCTCTCTTTATAACGTCCCTATGGCAAAGAGGAAGAGCACACTGAAGCTGGGAAGTGAACACACAAAAACACAGAAAGAATAGTTTGAAAATTTTGCTCAATGAAAACAAACGTCTCTGGTTTTTGCAAAGGCTAGGGAACTGAGGAAGAAGAAGAGGTGGAGTTTAAATAGGAGAAAAACAGCTGTTTAAACCCATCCCTTAATCCCCCAAAATCTGGAACAAAATGTCGCTGAGATCTGTACTGAGCGGCGCGGAAAAAAGGACCAAAAAGACCGTTTGAAAAATACGGCGGTCGACCGACGAAATTTTCGGTCGACCGATGAAATTTTCGATCGACCGCGATCCAGATCGAAAACGAGAAAAACAAACAGAGACTTCATCGGTCGACCGGTGCGGTCGACCGATGGAAAAAAATCGAGCTCTCGGTCGATCGCATCGCCCCCCCGACAAACTCTCTGCTGCCCACTGACGAGTGATCATCGGTGCGGTCGACCGGTGCGGTCGACCGCATTCTGATACATATCAGAGAAACAGTTTTGACTCAACTAAAAATATTTGGAAAATATTTATTTTACCTCTGAAAATTATGAAACTTTGTAAAATGTTTTTAATACTAAAAACAAACTGTTTGGAAAAGGAATTTTGCAGATAGGTCCTCATACTTGTGAAAAATAGTATTTTGTGAAAAACGCTTAAAAACATAAGTATGAAAACGTGTGTGTGATATCTCAATAGCTTCAAGTGAAGTCAATAATTCTTTGCCTACATTCTAGCACTAGAGGGAAAAAATAAAAGATAGCTAGTATCCTCATATAGAATGCAATGCTTGAGTCTTGATATAGCTTGAATTTGATGAAGCTTCTATTTGAATTTGTTGTTCTTGAAATAACGTTGCTTCATCACTATGCCTCCTCCTTCTTTGGATATCATCGTTGTAGCGCATATTCCATCCAATCCTCCATTTGTGGTACTAACAAGCTTGATATATAAATTCACTATATTTGTACTTAATAAGCCATTAGTACCGATAATAGTGGTTGTAAAACATCATCAAAACATAAGGGCTAACAGTACAAAGTACATATAAGCCAGAAAGCTTCATGCAAACATAGCGTATTCGTGAAAAAGATGGTTAAAGACCAACACTCTATAAATCCAAGGTAAATTTTGAGTGTATTCATTAAAAGATAGTCAAAGGCCCATACTAGTGGATATGATTGTACAATATCTCAAGGATTTCCATCCTATAATAAGTATTTTTAATATTTAGAGATAGTTTACATCGCTCTCCAAAAACTATCATTCTTCTTTTTAAAAATTCCTATATGGTTGATGTGATAGATCAAGATTTTGAACTTTTTCTATAGGTTGAGATATTTTAAGTTGTGTAATGAAAAAAGTAGCTCAAACTAGATAAAATATATTTGAATTTTTTTTATTTTATAAACTATTATAATTACTTTTATTGTTATCTTTTTTAAAACTTTTTATTGATATCTTTATAGTTTATATGTGAATTTTAATATGACTTATTGTCATGATTCACTTGTTTTGATATTATATATGTATTTCTCATGTTATTTTCCATAAAATTCTTTTATGAATTGCATGTATTTCTCTTACTTTCACCTTTGGATAATTTTTATTTGGATTTTCATGTATATTGTATATCCTAGGTGTGATTTTCATGTATATTGTATATGGCAGGTAGAAATCAAAAGAAGTGACTCCTGGTTATGGAAGCAGTTGCTGAAAATCAGAAATAAAGCTATGGATTATTGTGGAGGGGAGGAAAATCTAATTATCACCTTGTCAGACTTATATCATGCCTTAATCCCCACCACAAACAGAGTGTCATGGAATGTAACAATTTGGGGGAGACTAAATTACCCCAAGCACTCTTTCATCTCTTGGTTAGCAGTCCGAGATAGACTACTAACTCAGGATAAGCTGTTGAGAAGAGGGGTCATTCAAAACAATAACTGTGTATTATGTGCAGGTTCAGAAGCTGAAACTCGAAACCATTTGTTCTTTGACTGTAAGTTTTCGAGAGGTGTTTGGAATGGAGTTATGAATTGGTTACAATTCAATTGGAAAAGCTGTGATTGGGATCTATTGATGAGCTGGTATGAAGCAAACCAAAGGAGAAAAGCTTTCAAGATCAAAGTTAAAAGAATGGCCCTCACTTCCTCTATCTACAATATATGGTTGGAGCTCAATGGGAGGATTTTTAAACAGAGTTTCAAAACTGTTGAGCAAATCATCAAAAACATCAAACTTGACTTGCTGATAGTAGTTCTTAACAGTGGACTACCTGGGGAAAATAAAAACTGGTTGATCTCCTTATAGGTGCAACAGAGGATTAGTAGCTGAAAATGTTTCATTGTGAAATACATAGGAGGAGTTTTTGGCTCATGGCATAATCTCTATTAACATACGCGGAAATTCATGTGCAGGTTGTACCTGATATCCCTGATACATGTTTTCGGGTCGATAGGAAGAGTTAAAAACAGTGTTAAGGCTCAAGCAAATGTTTCATTAAGATTTAGATACTAGATTTGTTATCTCACAAATTTGATGAGATTCTTGATGTACATTCTCTTTTCATATTGGTTGATGAATAAAATTTTCATTTACCAAAAAAAAAACAGTAAGAAAAGGGAGAAAAGGTGGAAATTTAAAAATTTCTTTGTTTTAGGGGAAGAAAACTTGGTTTGGTTTAGGGGTAGAAATTCTTTACATTTTTTCATTGTAATTAGGAATTTTTGAAATACTTGTATTTTTTAGGGGGAGTGTTGCATTGCATATCATAAATGAGTTATGAGTTTATTTTGATCTGTATGTGTGTGTGTATGTCTCTCTCTCTCTCTCTCTCTCTCTCTCTCTATATATATATATATATATATATAGAAAAACTTATGTCAACTTAAATGTGGAGCGTTCCACATAAAGTTCTCTTATGCCATTGATGATCACTTGATTGAGCTTATGCAGTGTAGGATGATTCCGCTCTACCGTTCAAACTTGGATCTACCATGATTTCCCAGGAAACCTCACCCTCACCCTACGAGCGACATGACCGGCGCCGACAATTTAGGATGAACCGCCGGTGACGTGGTTTGACCCTGGGCCGTCGATGCTCATGTAAAAAGTCATTTCTTCGAAACCATTAAAATTGATCAGCAAGTGGATGAAGGGTCAAACCACGCGACGGGTTCACGGACGCCCAAAATTTGCTGTGATTGGGGTTTTTAGAATAGTGTAACTGGCAAGTTCAACGGAGGGCGATCATCTACAATGTAAGGCTCAATCAAGGTAATCATCGCAATGGATAAGAAAGCTTAGTCGACGTCCCTTAGAGTTGACATTAGTAGGTTTTCTATATATATATATTATAGAGTATAGTATATATAGTACTATATATAATATATTAATATTATATATATATATATAGTTATATAACTATATATATAGTGAGGAAATATGGCAGTATGCTTGGTAGCCTAAAGCCAGCAAAAAGTTGTGCTTGAGTAGTCGAGCGTGGTCAATCCCCTCCCGCAACTCACTACCTCAATCGTGAAATTTTGTTACCGACAGTTTGAATGAGTGTGCAGACTGCCTGGCGAAGCCGACATTCAGCATGGGTTGAGGATGAGTGCATGGAGATATGCACGCATTTTGAATGAAAGTGGACGGTATGTGATGCGCGAGCCTCACTACCTAGATACAACTTTTTTGCTTAAGTACCAAGCATACCCATTTTTTTCTCATATATATATATTATATATTAGTATATAGTTATACTATATTACATATGATAATAGTATATATAGTATAGTCATAATAGTAGTCGTTGTATAGTAGTTACTATAGTATCCATATAGCAATAAATAGAAATAAACCCTCAATTGTTAGAGCGTCCGCGATTTGTAAAGTACTTCCTCCTTTATTATATTCCACTATATCTTACACGGTACACACTAATTTTATAGAGTACACTCTTAGCTTACAGGTTCCAACTCTTATTCTTTTCTAAAAACCCTTTTCCCTTCACTCTGACGAACTTCACATATTTATAAGGCTATGAAGACTCTCCAGATTTGTCGAGATTTTGACATAGCATCTGCTTTTTTTAATGCTACTTTAAAAAAGTAAAGAATATCTTTTTAAAAGTTGCTTTGAAAAAGTAACTTTATAAAAGTGACTTTATAAAAGTATGATAGTGATATTTGAGTGGCTCCCCGAGGCTCAACACAAAACATCTTTAAGCAATGCATTTTCCTTTATTGTCTGGTGTATTAATATTATCTAATACCCCCATTGCTTCATCTCACATAGATTCTATGTCTTGTTTTGGATCTTGAGCTTCTTGAATATCTTCAGTAGAATTATGACTTTTTGTATCACTTATTGCAAATACTTAAAAATATTGTTTTTTAAATGTTCTAAACATTTCTGTTGAACTTCCGCATCAGAAGCTTGAGGATACTTCCTTCTAAACATCTTGGCTATTTTAACCATGGGATTGTCTTTCTAAATTTCTTGATGCATATTATTTTCAAGAAGAATTTTATTCTTTTGAATGATCTCTTCAATTTGTTTTATCTTTTGTTCTATAAGAATATCGAACCACGATTTGCAATAAAACTTTCTTTTTAAAATTGGCAAATGTTAGCTAGTCCAGTCTGTTTCTACGGACCATGTCCATATCCATGGTATTTTTGCTTCTACAAAGAAGTAAATATGACATAAACCATCTATAATTTGGTTATCATTCATCTTCGATATAATCGGATGAGATTCAACCTATGAAGAATATAACTTCATAATTGGTTCTGGAATTATGCTTAATTCAGCACCATATGGTTCCCACCATTGGAAGAACCATGAAGGAAGCCCTTTATTAATGGCTTCTGCACATAATTTTATAAGACAAGTATGCTTATTTTTATGATTCTGATATAAAACTATATTGTAGAATGGCTGCTTATAATACCAACAATTGAAGTAGTATAACTCTTTGGTATTTTGGGATTTATCCAAAGGTAAGTCCTGATTGGGATTTATTGCCTAATTTCTTGCCTGTATAACTTCTTGAATAATGCATTTGTTAAAGCTTGGCAGAATATTATGATTTTCACTGCTCCAAAATTGAGATATTTCTATTCCTTTTTGTATTATTAATGTCTTCATCCAAGCCCTTGATTTTACTGATAGGGTTGGGTAATAGCTATCATTCAGATATTTCTGTCTTAACTTATCTCGATCATTCATCATAAGAATATCTTCCTATTCTAAATATAGAACTATATCAGAATTTTATTTTGAAGTCCATTCTATTTCTTTTTTCACAATAGAAGTAAATGGTTCGGGAGTTTCTTCCTTTTATCATATCATTTATGCCCTTATAAAGGACTTGAGAAGGACAACTAGTATTATTCTTTCTGGCAATTGTCCTCCAAGAATTAGATTGCATCGGAGTATGACTCCTTTCAGAATTATTAGTGCCTCTCCCCCTCCCTGAAAAGGAGGGACTACTCTGTCTCATTTGAACCCTGTAAAAATTCATGGGTTAGGAAGTCAGGAAGATGATTATGATCACCTTTAATATATTCAATTTTAAATTGATACTTAGCTAATTCAGCTTGCCATCTAGCAAATATTTATTTAGAAATAAGATTTTTAACATCTTTTTCTATAATACTTTTGGCTGAGCTACAATCAATTCTTAATAAGAATTCCCGATTTAAGATATCATCTCTAAATTTAGAGAAATATTTAATAATAGAAAGTATTTCTTTCTTAATTGTAGAATAATTATATTGGGCTTTGTCCCATTTACCTAATGTAAATCTGACTAATTGTTCCTTATTATTTTGTGGTTCTATTTGTTTCGGAATTCCTCCGTATCCTATATAGGATGTATCTGTTTCTACAATTTTAAACCAATGTATATTGGCTAAGTGTATACATGGTAAATTTTTAACATTACCTTTTATTCTTCTAACTACTGCAGTATGTTGCTCAGTCCATGGTTTAGCATTCTTTTTTAATCTACTATATAATATAGCTGTGTCTTGTGCAAGATTCTTATAATAATCTGCAACATAATTTAATGCACCTAATAATCTTTATAACTGTTTATTATCAGTTATTTCATCAGGAAATTTTGATGCAAATTCTATACTTCTATTAAAGGAATTATTGTTCCTTTTTCTATGTTATGACCCAAGAATCTAATCTGAGTTTGGAATAATTTTATTTTTAGGGCAGATATTGCTAACTTATTTCATAATGCTAGGTTTCAAAATATTTCCCAATGTTTATACGTTGATCAAATGTTTGTGAAAATACTAAAATATCATCTATATAAGATAATATGAAATCAGTATAAGGAATGAATATATCATTCATAATATTTTGGAATTCAGATGGGGCATTTTTAAACCCAAAAGGCATTACATTCCATTCGTAATGTCCGAATGGTACAACACATACAGTTTTATACTTATTTTTTTCTTCTATTTGGATTTGCCAATATCCTAATTTTAAATCAAATTTAGAAAATATTTTTGCATTATGAATGTGGTTTAATAAATCTCTTTTATTTGGAATAGGATATTTTATCCATTTAAGAATATTGTTTAATGGTTAATAATTTATAACCAAATGAGGTATTCCTCGTTCTTGTTCTACATGTTTATTAACATAGAATTAAGTACAACTCCAAGGTGAATAAGATTTTTTTATTAATTTTTTCTCTATAAGAGATTGTATTTTAGTTTTACATAATTAAATATATTCCTTATTCATTTGGCATGGTCTTGATTTTGTAGGAATATCATTTTCATTGAAATTTTCAATATAAGGTAATGAAACAATATGTTATTTTCTATTTCAAAAAGCATTAGGAACATCACTGCATACAGTGAGTTTAAATTTATTTTCTATTTGACTTATTAAGTCTATTTGTTTCTTTATTTGTTCTTCAACTTGAACAAATACTACTTCTTCTTTAAGAAAATTTATTTAATTTTCTTTTAATATTATGTTTTTAACTTCATTTAACATTCTCGTTTAAGGATCAGTTATAAATTCAAATATAATTTCCTTATTTTCATAAGTTGCTTTAATTCCATTAGTGTCAATTTGACTTATAGGCATAATTTTATGTAAAAATGGAGTCCTTAGTATTACATGTTGGGATAAATTTTTTACTAAAATACAAGGAGTAGGTATACAAATACCTTGTACATGTGACGCCCCTGGGTTCACACAAGGCTGTAGTCCAAGGTAAAACCAGATATGTCAAACCTGTCATGCACTCATACTATGCATAAACACGTTTCACCAATCACAACATTATCATCTAGTGGAACCAAATAGAAGTGCAGGTACAAAACAGGTGAAATAAAGAGAATAAATGTAATAGACATGATATAGAAGAGATATCTCATAAATAAAAAGAATCATGTCTCAACTATAATACATCTGATATCTGAATAATGAAAATCTCTCAACATGAATCAACAAAAAAAAAACATACTAAGGCACATTACCTTTACAATATGAAAATAAAACTCTAATGTCTGGATAAAACTCAAACTATAGTGGAGTCTCTACAAGTAAAAATATGCGACGACGAATATGCCAGAACTCCGTCACCCTGTGGCTCTCCGAAACTCTGAACTACTTGAAAAGTAATTTAAAAGAAAAAGAACAACAACAAGAGCGTCAGAGCGCTAAAGCAAGATCACCTTCATCCGTCCCATAGGGAAAGGGCTGCTAGATATAGTGGAGGCTCTATCTATTAAGCATAGTCTATCTATATCATTTTTCCTGTATCTAATGGTATTAATACTTAGAAATCTACAAGACAAGATGTAGTGCGTCAAGCGAAATAATCCAAACAAGGAAACCCTTATGTATATACCATATGTCTCAGACTGTAGATATCTAAATATCAATACCAATCTATGAAAAGAAAGACCACTAGAAAATAAAACACCATAATGGACATCAACGCATAATTTTATGTACTCACAAGAGTAAGGTATCTCGGTTATATATATATATATATATATATATACAAGGAAACCCTTATGTATATACCATATGTCTCAGACTGTAGATATCTAAATATCAATACCAATCTATGAAAAGAAAGACCACTAGAAAATAAAACACCATAATGGACATCAACGCATAATTTTATGTACTCACAAGAGTAAGGTATCTTGGTCATATATATATATATATATATTTAGCAGTATGACATAAACACTTTTGGTATCCACTAAAACCCAGACTATGAATTAATCGTTTCATTTCAACTCTTTGTAATATTTTGATTTTATCGTATTATCATACAACATGGACTACCCTGTAGGTATCCTAAAATAATGTACATGGTTCATTAGTCTCATCGCGATCTTTATGTGTAACATGAGTGTGGGATGGCCTATCATATAAGTATCCTAGAAGACAGCTCACAAGCCTCATCGCACCCTCGTGCGGAACAGACTGCTAGACAAAGCATCCAAACCCGACTCAATGGCCTGTACAAATGGAATATCGACGTACTACTCCATATAGTACTGAGCTGAGCTCATCAACGATATCCATCACATGTATAAACTGTATAAATCTGGCATATCGACGTACTATCTCATATAGTACTAAGCTGAGCCCATTAACGATATCTGACATGTGTATAAACTGTATAAATCTGGCATATCGACACACTATCTCATATAGTACTGAGCTGAGCCCATTAAGGATATTCGACATATATATAAACTATATAAATCTGACATATCGATGCACTATCTTATATAGTACTGAGCTGAGCTCATTAACGACATCCAACATGTGTATGAACGATATCTAATTTCGAATATGATCAAACCAAAACTCATCATAATCCCCTTAGGATTCTCAAATATGTAACAAAACATATTCTTGACTATATTGTTAGACCCTAGAGGGGGGGTGATTAGGGTCTTATGCTAATCTAATATGATTTTATGTCAATTAAAACTAATTAACAAATTATTCTTGCAAGAGAGATAAACAATATGTTATAAGCAAGAATAAGCAATATGAATAAATGAATATATCCTAGCAATGAGATATACTATGAAAAATATGCAAGGACTAACACAAGGGTGAAATAAACATAAACAAGATAAGAGTGATAGTGTAAATAAACAATGCAAACACACAAAACATAAACAAGATAAGAGTGATAGTGTAAATAAACAATGCAAACACACAATATGATCACGGAGTTCGAACCTTCCGTCCTACGTCTCCGCTCACACACAATATGATCACGGAGTTCGAACCTTCCGTCCTACGTCTCCGCTCCCCACTCCCGGGGAGAAATCTACTATCACAACCGGGCTTTCTATGCTCACCCGAATAACATTTACACCTCACAATATTGGTTTTCAACGTTCACCGATCAACGTTCACAATCACTCATAATGTTAGTTTTCAACGCTCACCGATCAATGTTCACTCCTCACACTCGGTTTTCTAGCTCACCGAAAACTTTACAACACTAACAAGTAACAACAAATATGTTCTCTACAATAGATGAGAACTCAATGTAACTCACTCTCAATTGTTAAAACTCCCCACAACCAAAATTATACTAAGAATGTAAATACAATAAGCTTAATGTGGGTGTGTGTAACAATGAGAATAAATAAGACTTAACTCAAGAAGAACTAGAAATAAAATTGATATGAAATACAATAGTAAAAATGCTAGAAAATAGAGTTAAAGAAACTTCTCTATAAACACAAAGAGAGGATGATGAAATATTGAAGATGAGCTCTTCAACAACTGATGTAAGCTCCTCTTTGTAAAACCACAAACTTAAAACAAACTAACTAAGCTAAACCCTTATTAAACTTTTGTTTTAAAAACTTCTTGGTTGTTGCTGGTAGAAGGGGTTTGAGGGGTTTATATAGGAAGAGAAAACAATAGCAAAAACCCTAAAGGAAAAGACCAAAAAGCCCAAGAATCAGAAATATGATTCTATACAAAAATGACCGTTGGGCGATCGGCGGTCGACTGTGCAAAACTCGCGGTCGACCGCGAGTAGCTCAAAGCTAAAATCTGGGCTCTGGAAAACATTCGGTCGACCGTGACGGTCGACCACGAGAACATATGGACTTCATCCGGTCGATCGCCTTGAAAAACTTCCTGAGTCTCTGGACTCAGGGGCGGTCGACCGTGGCGGTCGACCGCAAACTGATATATGAGAAAAAACAGGTTTAGAAGCAGCTTGATGATTTTGAAATTATGTTTAAAAATATCAAATAAATTCTAAGGAATATAAAACTTTGGGAAATGATTGTAGACATGAAAATACACATGCTACAAAAGCATAAAAATGTAAACATATGAGTTTTGACATTTTAACTTAACCATGTTTTGAAACATTACAAAATGATTATATAAACTTAATAAAAGATGTGTATGATTGTTATTAAGTCCATAAACCAAGAAAATAATATTTTCACAAAATTGCATATTTTGCAAGCATCTCAAAAGTAAATATGATTTCATTGAACTAAATAAAATTGATATTAATGAAATCATATATATGCATGTAAGTATGAAAGAAAAATATGTTTTCTAATTATATTCAATTGTTTCATATTAAAACTTGAAAACTATCAAACCAAAATATATATGTATATATATAACTATATATATAAAAAACCAAAACGTGTATGTGTGTATATGATTGAGCTTAAAGTACTAACACACATAATATAACACCTAAACTAAATGTTACCCAAGCAATCTTGATCTTCAATAGGCTTGACTCGGTACACTTTGCGGATGAAGCTTGAACTTGGATCTTCAACTTGAATTGTAAGGCTTCATACCATAATTCCGCCAACCTTCATTGGATATGATCGTGAATGCGCAATTCCATTCATCCTCTAACATATTGTTTACCTAGAATAGATACAAAATACAAACACCAGGAAAACAATATTTGATGTAAATTGTTTGTTAAATCATCATCAAAACAAGAAGACCAACATATATGTGTAACATCAAGTGGTTCAAAACTCTGCGAACGCATCTCAAAATGGCGCAACACAGCTGTACAAAACGAGCAGAAAAAATAGATGGGACTTCTGCTAGTAAAATGAGTATATCTTTCGCTATGAAAATTATTTTTAAAAATGGTTTTCTATTTTAAAAACTAGATTCACACATCTTCCAATTGGCATAAGTTTAGTTCAGTTTGGAGTTAGTTTGTTATCCAAAATCTCCCGTTAAATATTATATATATGCAGCAGTTTTTCTGCAGGACATGTTGTTAGTAAAAGAACATATCTTTCTCTATACAAACTCTTTTTAAGAATAACTTTTTGTTTTAGAAACTAAATACATATAGCTTTCATTTGGAATTAGTTTTCTTAAATTTGGCATTTATTTGCTATCTAAAAATTCCAGTTAAAAATTATATAAGTGTTATAGTTTATGCAAAAAAATATATATTTAGCACATCTCTTAAATTTCTCAAATATAAACGAAATTATGAATAAACCTAATGATCATGATCATGATACTATCATAAATAGCAAGAAAAAATTACTAATCTAGCATTGGTTTAAGTTTCAACATAAAAAATAATAATTTGATTTTTAACATCACAAGTTAAGATTCAAACATGAAAGCACATATAAAACATCAAAACTAGTTATTTAACTATGGGGATGAGTTTGGATGAAGATAATCTTGCCTCAAACGTCATTCTAAGCCTTTTAAATAAATAGTAAGCAATCCACAAGCACAAACAACCCGTTCTACCTTGTCACACGTCGAAGATCTCGCCCTCGTGTCGGTATTGTGCTTCACAAAGCTCTAAAAAATCATAAGAAAAAGATTTAGGGTTTTTGAGAGAAGAGGGTAGCTGCTAGGGTTCATAGATATAATAAAAGAGAGAAATTTTTATGAAAAATGCTGGTATTTATAGAGACAAACCCGAAACAAACATGTTTGACCCGAACCAGGAAACCTAGTCTCACTAGGAAAATAACTTTTAGTATTTTGGTCATAACTTTCACGTCTAACCTCAGAATGAGGTGATATAAGATTTGATGGAAATCTCTTGAAGAGACCTACAACTTTATTATTTTATACTTTTCCAGATTCTAACTTCTTCAGTATGTAAAATGCATATACTTTTAACTGGTCGTTTTTTTCAGATTCAGGCCCGTGCACATGTGCATGATATCACTTCTATATTCACATATATACATTGAATTGATATCAAATAAATTTATAGCATGCTTAAACATTAATAAATATCATTTTTTTATAATGTAACTGTTCGCGGTGAAAGTTGTTTTCTTCATTGAGTTCATTGTTCTCTCAAGTAACTGTTTTTCGATTACAAAAGATCTGGTCTTTTTATAAGATACGGTTACAATAAAATCAAAGAAAAAATAAAAAAGATTACAACTTTCCTTTTTCGAACGAATCGTAAGATCTTGTTTTACGGTCTCTTGCTTTTGTGGGTTCTTCGCCTGCACCGGGGTTAATCCGTGGACCACCGCGCGATCTAGATCCGGTTGGATCTACACAGTATAGTAGGTGTTATCTCGCGAAGGAAATAATAGCTGAGGGGATTATTTCGCCAAGGAAATAATAGCCCTAGTTATCGAAATCGACCAAGCGAAATCGAGACTCTTCTCGGGATCAAAGGCCAAGCTTTGATCCGGAGGAAAACTGTGTAGATCTCAGATCTGGTCCCTCTCAAACTCCTGCCTTATTTGACTTGGATGATCGCCGAGCACCGGATATGAAAGAGCAAGTCTTCAAAGCTTCAAATCTCCAAGGTTCAGATCTCAATTCAGCAGAGCTTCGCCTTCAAAAATTCCAACCCTTCACAAATGAGCCCCCCTAGCCTATTTATAGGCACTCAGACTTGTGCCTTGGCACAGGTGGCCGGCCACCTTGGTGGCTCGGCCACCGAGCCACCTTCGCCCCCGGAGCCACCAAAAGGTGGCTCGGTTTTGGCCGAGTCCTCCAAAGGTTGGTTTTTCGACGTTTTTCGGTTTCGCTGTTGATTTGGACTCTGATTTGTTGATCTGAATCCTGATTTGGCAGTAAACCTACCTCATCGTTGATCTGAACTCTGATTTGGAAGTCCGGATCCCGATTTGGCAGTAAATCCGCCTTGGAGTTCGAGTTCGAATCCGTTCCACGGTTGGATGACTCGTTGACTCACCGAACCGTTAGCTTGATTTCGCACGAGAGTGGATGTATTCCGTTGTTTGCGTGCGATTCGTTAACCTCGTAGCTTTGTTAATCCACTTCGTCGCGTTTAACTGATTCTCGGTGTTGTGGTCCAACGATCGTGTTTGGATATGTCGCCCAATGGTTCGTTGGTTTGTTGAATTTTTATACGCCTACAGATACCCCCTTCAAAGTATTTCAGTCTCGTTCTTTTATAGAAGAGTCTGGGATACTTTGGATATGATTGTCCCAACCTTCAGTCGGTGTAACGGGACCTTGGAATGGCTTCTGTTCTTGATTCCTTCAATCCTTCAGGCTATTCGGTGCTTTGTCGAATGTCCGTAAGGGTTCCGGTGCTGCATTTATTGTCTGACCATTGTCGGAATTTTGAACTTGAAGTTGATTCCTGATTTTCTGATCTTTAGCTCATGTTTGTTGGTTCAACATAGAACCGACCATCGATTGTTGGCGTTGAGCTCTCATTTGCGACGCGTTGTCCGGCGTAGTGTTGTTGAGTTATCCTTAAGAATATTTTTAGAAAAATATTCTCCAGGAACTTCTCAACCAAAAATAGGGAATAGTTTATACTCGTATACCTTATTGGAGTGTTTTTCGTGCCCGAATGAGCTGAACCGGTCTGATAATGAGCTAAACCGGTCTGATAATGAGCCAACATTTGGTAGTAATTAGGCTCAAAAAATCTCCCGACCCTTCCGAATGTGTGGGAGAGGAAAGAATAAACAAAGGACTGAACCCTCGGTCGATTTGAAGTTGTTTCGATGCTCGGTTCAGCTTCAATTTGAATTCTGGTTCAAATCTGGTT
Organism: Asparagus officinalis; assembly: GCF_001876935.1. Taxonomy (NCBI): domain Eukaryota; kingdom Viridiplantae; phylum Streptophyta; class Magnoliopsida; order Asparagales; family Asparagaceae; genus Asparagus; species Asparagus officinalis. The sequence goes on from NW_017972609.1 coordinate 88,445, forward strand.
CAAACTGGTTCAACCTAGTTCAAGACTGGTTCAACCTGGTCCAAGGCTGGTTCAGGACTAGTTCAAGACTGGTTCAGACTGGTTCATTCTGGTCTGGTCTGGTTCAGTCTGGTTTGGCCTGGTTCAGCCTGGTTTGGCCTCTTTTGAACTGATTTGAACTGGTCTGGTCTGGTTCAACCTGGTCCGGTCTGGTTCAAGGCTGGTTCACATTATAAAAGGGGTTCTTTTTCTCTTTCTTTTCTTCCTCCTAGGGCCGGCCACTATTCCCCCTCCTCTTTGGATTTTTCTTCCCTCGTGCATCCTTTCTCCCTCAAATCTTCATAATTGCCTTAGATCCATCCTTCCTTTTGATCTTTGACTGAGAAATCCCTCAGAAATCTTCATATAAAAATTTCTTTCAGACCCCTCGAGCACGTGGTTCGAGCCTCTTTCAAGATCAAATTTTTTGCCGGATCCTTGAGTTTTTTCCTCAGGTAAATCCTTCATATTTTGGCATATTTCATGTTTAATTTAGTACATGAATTTGTGGGATTGCATATGAGGGTTAGGGTTTGTGATTTGATGCCTCGAGCTCATCCTTCAGAGGGGTAAAATTTGGAGGTCTGAAGGATTTAATTATAATAAAGAGGGGATAAAATTTTATGGTTAGAGTTTGTCACCCTAACTAAAAAATTTTGTATCTGACCCCTGATTTATTTTGCAGATCATCATGTCGCACATCCCGAGAGGTCGGTCCCCTGCTGCGTCAGCCGATGGCGTGCTTCCCTCGTATGCTGGTGAGCTCTTTTTGGCGTATTTGCAGATTAGTCCTTTATCCCCATTTTGTTCTCCTTGGTGAGACAATCGGGAAGAGCCTTGATTCTCCTTGGTGAGGATCGACGCTTTAAAGATGGGTTTTGCTTGGTCAAAACCATATCTCAAAATAAATAAAGGGGGCGTTTTGACGCTGCATTGTGCCTTATAAGGCAGGGATATGTTTTTTTGATATATCCTATCTTATAAGTGCATAATGTGGCCAAATCGTCTCACCCTTTATAAGGCCGTGACTTTATCTTACCCATTTGTAAGATGAGTTCAACTTCCTTTTATAATTGAAACTAACAAACACTTAATTGCTTGTTTTCAGTGGAGTATCCCTCTAGAGTGTTCTCATCTCATGCAGTGGACGGACGTCGTGACGAGTATTATTCCACCTCCGATGATTTTTCACCCATTCCGCTCACTCTTCAGTTTGTTCCGGGCACGTCGACAGAGGTTGCCCAAGTGGTGAAGGAAGGTGGACATCGAGCTCTTCGACAGTTGATTACGGATGCGCCTTTCGTGAAGGATGCCAGTTCCATTCAGTCTCTCAGGAAGACTGACTTTTTATTTGGCGACTCCGTCAGAGATCCTGATGTAGTGTTTATTGACGCCGAGCAGTGGCTTCATAAAAATAGCGGTGGTTTCATATATTTGCCGAAGATTCCTCGACACCGCTCGTTGACTGAGCTTAGGCGTCAGGCTGTGAAACGGGAGATGTCGTCGCGCTTGACGGAGGAGCATGAGAGCGTTCATTGTGGCTATATCACTCATCAGGCAGCTCCTGGTTCGAGCAGGAATCATATCATTGGATTGCGTCCTGGAGTACTGGGACTAGATGCACCACCGCGTAACGAGTTTCTTGCCTCTGCTTCTACTTTGAGGAATTGCCTCGCTGACTTAGGATGGGAGATGCCTGCGACGCGTCATAGATTTTATGGCTGGGTCCACTCTTTAGACAAGCTTTGGTGGACTCGCACGACGAAATACGTCTTAAGCCGATGGAGCGAGGAGTTGCATGCTTGTGGTCTATATGCAGCTATTCGTTCCACCATGTATGGCTTACCCGTCAGCGCTAAGCATTTCTTTGCTTTGTGCGAGCTCTACAACCCAGATTCGAGCACTTTTCTGACTAGGCACGGAGAGTTGGGCTTAGCTCTCCATGAGATGCACAAGATTTCTGGTTTGCCCATAGGTCAGATGTTATATCAGGAGTACTTTCCTTCCAACCATGAATTGAGTCAGCTGAAGGACTGTATGCCCGACCGCTATGAGACTTTATGGGATCTCACATGTCACTACCATATTGCTTTGGCGCAGTCTGAGCCTTTAGCGAAGAGGACTAAGTCACATGTGAGCCTGAAGCAGTTCGCGTCTTATTTGTTCAGAAATCTAGAGAGCAATTCTGGCGAGGCTATTTGTGAGCTGGCACCACTCACTCCTTCGGGGGTGAATAATCTATTGAAGAAGATTGACGCTCATTCCTATACCATTAGCAGTCTTGAGAGTGGCTTTCCTGCAGGGACCAAGTTTAAATCATTCTTATGGCATCCGACCGCACCGATTCAGCCGATGACCCTTCTTGCCGGTTACCTCGCTATCTGGTTAAAGAAATGCGTGGTCCCGTATCAGTCTGGTGACTCTTTGCCATTGGAAGTGCTCTACCCAGCGGTTTAACTTGCCTACAAAAAGGAACTTTCGCTTCTTCCGGTGATGGTGGCTAACATTCATCGAGGGCTTTGACAGATTTCTAGTGCTTTTACACAGAAAGAAGGTGAACCGTCGGCTCAGATTCCTACTATTAAGGTGGAGCTTCCATACACTTATTTGATGGCTTGGTTCGTCCTTCATCGTTCTGATATGATGTCGGTACCGAACGCCACAGACCACTCTGTTCCCCTACTACAGTTGCTTGAGAATGGAAAGTGGGAGGGACGAGGATTCCCAGACATCAGAAAGCAGCTACAGGTCCACAAGTGTTGGGCATTCTCCACTTGCTTTCTGCAGTTCTCCAGCCGATATGGCGAGTATTTGATTGATGAGGAGAAGCCGAGGGAGTATCGAACTCATTTAGATATCGGCTGGGTTAATTGGCTAGTGAACATTAGGCCGGGTTATTTGAGCTTCCGGGTGAGGAATCAGTGTTTTATAGAGCCATATCTACCCTACCGATTCGCCCGCCAGTTTGGTTATGATCAGCTTTACGTTGGGAATCCACGTCAGCAGCTTCGGACTCATGGAGGTTTGGTGGACAGTCTCCGGGCATGGTTGTGGACCGTGACAGGCTGTACTGGTGCTAAGTTCAGTCTCCCGAGTGCTGAGCGGCAGTTGAATCTCACCTTCTTAAGCTACAGGTGGTTGTTAGCAGCTAATAAAATTGTCCCCGTGAAGCCGATTGCAGAGCTAGAGATCGAGGAAGCTTCTCAGGCTGATTCTCGTGTGATTTGGGAGAATGCTCGGTCACAGAGGGCACGGAACAAGACTCGTCGGATTGACGAAGAGGGAAAGAAGATCTTCTATTCCGCTGATGAGGCTTCAGGCGAAGATCTTGAAAATTACGAGGACTGTTCTGAGCGAGGTTAGCTACTTATCCTTTTCTTCTGTCTTCCAGGATTATTAATCTTGACAGTTGTTTGATGTTTTAGGGACCGCAACTGACAAGGATGAAGAATTCCATCCTTTTTCCCAGGCGAGACCTTCGATTGTTGTCCCTGCTGCTAGGCAGAAGAGATTAGCCCACAAGCCGCCTGCAGATTCACGAACATCTGAGATGGATTTATCTGGTAATGATCCTGCTAGCGATGGAGGTAACTTCTACCCCATAGGTCATCCTCTTGATCATTCAGAACTTCGACTCATGCTTTTCCATCTCTATGTAGGAGAGCGTGGGGATAGCGAGATGAGTCCTGATCCTGCTCCTCATGATCGTGTATTTTCTGGTGAGCCTGACTCACCATATCAGGTAGAAAAGCCTGCAGAAGCTGCTGGCGTTAGGGAGACCATCAATGTAGGACCCGATTCAGCGAATCCAGGTACATCTACCATTAACAATGTACTCTTTAGATGGCACACAAAGGAGTTGAACGGTCCAGAATTCGTGCATTCCTTAATTGTCTCTATGCTTCTTGCTTTTTTTAGACAAATTGCAGGAGACAAACGTGGATCTTGGGAATAGAGAGGCTAACACACCCATAAAAGGTAACCCATTTCCATTGGTCGTAGTCTCTTTATTCTTCTTTTGCACTTATATTCTCTTGTGTCAGATTTCTCGATTGATGATTTTGACGAGGAAGGTTTGCTTGTGGACACTCCTATGCTCCACTTCATGTATGGCTCTCCTCAGATTGATGACCAGATGCCGGAGGATGTGTTTCCTGAGTCTACACTCCCTAAGAATCCCGAGGATGGTTCTTCTGAAGGTACGTGCCTCTTCTCAAGTTAATTATAGGACTAGCCAATTTTTGACTAGTGCAGCTATAATGTGATGCATCTGAGCATTCCGTTTTGTGTTTAACAGGAGCTTTTGTCGAGACTGATCCTGTTGAACCGGCTGTGAGACCAACTACACCAGTTGATATACCTACAGCAGTTACACCTCCACTACCCCCAGTGACTCAAGGGAAGAAGGTATAAATTGAGCAACTGAGAAGTGTTATTTACTTCCTCATCCAGGCTTTTGACGGATTTCTCCTTTTTGTGTAGGGCTTTCTTCTCGGCTTCATGTCCTTGTGAAAGAGTTGTTATCAGACAATGACCCTGAGAAGATCGTCATCTGCATAGAAGTCTGCTCCTTCTTCTCCTTCATGAATGCTATGATTGGCAAGCTCTTCCACGGCGGACTTTCCCTTCACCAGTTTAAACCTTTCCTTGATTCTAGGATAAATTCAATAAGGGATGCAGGATACCCGGATCTGGCGAAGGCTATAGTTGATGACCTTGATTGCTTAGAGCATGAGCTTCAGATGTTTCGCGAGCTCCGGGCTTACAGACATGGCGTGATACTCGGATTTTTGCTGAGCTCGAGATTCAGGTGCAGCGGGATCGGGTAGACCGAGTTGAGGCCAACCTTGCTATTAGATCATCTTCACTCGACGAGCTTGATTTTTCTATTGCTTCTTGTGAGACCCAGATAGACCAGCTCCGAAGAGAACTCCGTGAGAAAGAGGAGACTTTGAGTATTCTTCAGATGACGAAGATATAGGATCAGCAAGCCCACACTGCTTTATCTGATGAGTTGAAATCCCTGAAGCAGAAGCTAGTTGAGACGGAGGAGATTGCTGTGAAGACTTTGGTTTCCACTGAAGAGTCCATCAGAGCTGAGTTGCAGGATGAGCTTAGGCAAGCTTATGATGAGAAGCTGTCTAAGTTTAGTCAGCAGATTTTTAGCCATGGGCTTGATGTATGATTTCATTTGCTGAATACTTTGACTTTTGATTCTCTTAGTGGAACTGGTTTTTATCTTTATCTTTACCATGATTCCTCGTTCCGTTTGAAATGATTGACCATAATACTTTTAGGATTTTTGGCAAACCCTCAGCCCTCAACGGGTTTGATAAGCCTTTACCGATTACCGTTTGAATCGGGCTAGCATGCTGATTGTCTAAATCTGTTCCGCATGTAACGTTGCGCTAAGAGAGTAAATTCTCTGAGACTTTGTGCTATGATGTTGAATACATAGGCTTTACCATTTGTTACAGGAATAGGCTACCCGGCGACACGTGTTAGGTGTTGACTTTAGGATTTTTGGCCAACCCCCAGCCTTCAACGGGTTTGATTGGCCTTTACCGGCTACCGTTTGAGTCGGGCTAGCATGCGGATTGTCTAAATCCGTTTTGCATGTAACGTTGTGCTAACGGAATGAACTCCTTTAGACTCGCTGCTACGACTTCGAATACATAGACTTTGCCATTGTTACGGGAATAGGCTACCCAGCAACGTGTATTAGACGCTGACTTATCCCTACTTAGGCTTCGGGATAAAATACCCCAGTCTGGTATTCTGGTGTCTTTTTCAATCGGTAAAAGACTAAACCGGCGACGCGTGTTAGGCGTCGGCATATCCTTTCTTAGGATTCAGGATGAAATTCCCCATGCGTGTAAGGCATGGATTTTGGTGTTATTAATAACAACCTGCCACAATGTTGAATATGTGGACGGATGTTCTTTTCAACGGTTAAGAACTAACCGGCAGCGCGGGTTAAGCGCAGACTTATCCTTGCTTAGGTTTCAGGATAAAATACCCCAGAATCAGACTCTGGTGTCTTTTTGTGCGGAAAAAGACTAAACCGGCAGCGCGTGTTAGGCGCAGACTTATCCCTGCTTAGGATTCGGGATAAACTTCCTAGGATGAATCCTAAATTGACAATTCTTGGAAAAGGTTGGTGCGGGAAAGGAAGAATTTTATATTCTATTTCCCGGTCTTCTTTTAGGGTGAAGGCGAACCCGAATACAAGGAAGGAAGAATTTTATATTCTATTCCTTGATCCTGGAAAGGAAGAATTTTATATTCTATTCCAGTGCAAGAGAAACTAGAAGTGGGATCTCCACTCCGAGAATCTGGAAAATCTAGATAAACTTACCTTTTATAGGATTGGTTATCTAAACTGAAGATGAGTTTTTCATTTATCGAAGTGAAATTTCAACGTTGGTTATAACCATGAGAAGGCTTAACCAAAGATAAAAGAAGGGAGTTCTTTCGTTTATCAAAAGGGGACTCTGAAATGAAAGTGGACCTCTTGTTCATGGAGAGAGTCAAGAGGGCCAGAAAGACATTTTTGGTGGACTCACTGTCAATTGAAATTGATCAGTGAGGGATTTTGGTGGTAAAAAAAAATATTTTGGGTTATCCTCTAGAATATTAACTGTAATATTCTTCAAGGAACTTCCCGACAAATGAGTTATCCTGGATGTACTAGGTATAGTACTTTTTTAGGAACTTCCCATTTATTGGCATTAATTGCCTGGCGCCCTCTTGAGTAATCAGGCGATATGCGCCGTTTGAATAGACTGTGTCTATTACAAACGGTCCTTCCCATTTGGGTTTAAATTTACCTTTCTTCTTGGAGTTGAGGATTATCGGTCGGCGAGCAGCGAGGACCAGATCTCCTTCCTTGAAGCTTCTCTGTCGGACTCTTTTGTTAAAAGCCCTAGATATTCTGGCTTGATAAAACTCAATGTGTTGTTGAGCCTCCAAGCGCTTTTCATCCAACCTTTCGAGTTCTTCGAGACGTTTCTGATGTTGTTCTTCTGTCGTCATCTCAGTCACGAGGGCGATCCGAAGGGATGGAATTTGAATCTCTAATGGTAGGACAGCTTCACATCCATATACCAACGAATATGGGGTAGCTCCTGTAGGTGTGCGTATGGTGGTGCGATAAGCCCAGAGCACTTCACCGAGTTTATAGTCCCAGTCTCGTTTATTGGTCTTCACGAGCTTTGACAAGATCTTAATGATCATTTTGTTAAACGCTTCAGCTAATCCATTCGCACCGGGATAATAAGCTGTTGACGAAATATCTTGAATTTTGAACTTGTCACAAAATCTGACGAAGGCGTTGCTTATGAACTGTGGACCGTTGTCATGAATGATTCGTTTTGGTACACCGTGTCGGTATATAACATGATGTTTGATAAAATTGATGACGTTATTCGTCTTTACTTCTTTAAGCGGAATTGCTTCAGCCCACTTTGAAAAGTAATCCGTGATTGCGAGAATGAATCGATCACCTTTGACTGAAGGGGGAAAAATAGGACCAACGATGTCCATACCCCATGTCTCGAATGGCCAAGACGTGGTTGACGTGTGTAAACGCTCCGATGGTTGGTGCATATAATTTGCATGTACTTGACAAGCATGACATTCTCGGGCGTATTCGATTGCGTCACGAACCATTGTTGGCCAAAAATATCTCATTCTCCTGATGCGATCATACAGTTTGGGACCGGGCTGATGCGCGCCACATTCTCCTTCGTGCGCTTCCTTAAGAACTTCTTCTACTTCTTTGTTCGAAAGGCATCGGAGTAACAAACCATCGTACCTTCGACGGTATAATGTACGGGTCTCGGTATTATAGAAGAATCTTGGTGCTCTTCGACGGATTGATTCCCTTTCTTTTACGTCCTCCGGTAAAATACCATATTGGACGTAGTCAATGATAGGAAAACGCCAATCTCGGGACTCAGACCCAATTTGGGTTGAATTCACCTCCTTGGCGTTCGAGTTTCCATCATCTTCCTCTTCAATATTCATATCGTATATGGGTATGCAGAGCTGATGCGTCCTTACTGTGACTAGTCAACTCCAACCCCAGAGGAAACTGTATGACCTCCCGGGGTTATTACCTTATTAACTGCTCTTTAGGCACCATCGAAGTATAATTGCCATACTTGTTGGTGCGATGTAGTGTTAACCTCGTGGGTTTCATCAGGCAAGTCATTATATACTTCTGTCGTATCCGCCGTCCGGTTTGCCGCCAAGAGATCACAAATCGCTTGTCCTTTGATTGACTTCTGTTGTTTGAAGTGCAAATCATATTGGGACAAGAGAAGGGCCTACTTCGCTAACCGCCAATTCATAGAGGCCGGTTGCGTCATAAATACCCGTACTGGATTAACGTTAGAAATGACGTAAATCGTCTGCCCAACCAAGTAATGCCGCATCTTTTGCACTGCGAATACTAATGCGAGGCATTCTTTCTCAATCATCGGATATCGAGATTCGGTGCCTATCAAGGTCCGACTTAGATAATAGACTGTCTGTTCGTGACCATTATCATCGTCTTGTGCTAGTAAAGCACTTATCGAGTGGTTCATCGCCTTGAGATAAATCAAGAACGGTTTACCTGATTTTGGTGCAACAAGAACAGGAGGATTCGTCAGATATGTTTTGATATCTTCGAATCCTTTTTGGCAGGCGTCGTCCCAGATAAATGACACCCCTTTCTTGTTTAGCTTAGAGAATGGTTGGCACTTCCCAGAAAGATTTGAGATGAACCGTCGGATATAAGCTAAACGCCCTTGCAATCCTCTGAGTTCTCTTAGATTTCTAGGGGGTTGCAGTTCATGTATCGCCTTCACCTTATCAGGATCGATATGTATACCCTTAGTGGTGACGACGAACCCAAGAAATTTTCCGCTGGACATTCCAAGGAATGATTTAGTGGGGTTCATCTTCAATTGATGACTCCCCATGAGATCGAACATCGTCTTCAAGTCCTTGATGTGATCTTCTTTGTTGCGGCTTTTTACAACCAAATCATCAACGTAGCATTCGACTGTTTTCCTGAGATGTTCTTGGAAAATCTTAGTCATTGCTCGCTGGTACGTGGCGCCTGCATTCTTCAGACCAAAAGGCATTACGGTGTAGCAAAAGACACCGAGGGGCGTTCTGAACGCTGTATGCTTCTCGTCATCTGGGTGCATCTTGATTTGGTTATATCCTGAAAAACCATCCATAAAAGA
>NW_017972609.1:97804-123926 GCF_001876935.1 Asparagus officinalis
ACGCCGAGGGGTGTTCTAAACGCCGTATGCTTCTCATCCTCTGGATGCATCTTGATCTGGTTATATCCCGAAAATCCATCCATGAAGGACATCCTCTCAAATCCACATGTATTGTCGATAATGACATTTGTGATTGGGAGAGGAAAGTCGTCTTTTGGACATGCCGTGTTCAGGTCCCTGAAGTCGATACAGATCATGTTTTTACCGTTCTTCTTCATGACGGGAACAATATTGACTAGCCAGTCTGGATGTTGCTCTTCTCGGATAAATCCTGATTCGATCAACTTCTTAACCTCTGCCTCAATGGCTTCCATAATCTGCGGACGAAACCGTCTTTGCTGTTGTTTGACAGGTTTGGCATCCGGCTTGATATCGAGGCGGTGCATTGCCACATTGGGGTCGAGTCCTGGCATGTCTTCATAGTTCCAAGCGAAGACATCAATATATTCCCTGATGAGAGCAATTAATTCTTCCTTCTCATTTGGGGGAAGACTATCGCTGATGAATATAGGCTTTGGGTTGGCCTCATCACCCATGTTAACTTGGACTATTTTATCTTCAGTGGGGGGTTCTCTCTGTTCGAACCTATCACCATACTGCATGTTCAGGTGATGAACCCACGGGTCTTCCCAAGTTGACATTTGATCGTCGTTCTCCATTATGGACGGATCAGCTGTAGCCATATTCACCATTAAGGCTTTGAATGCTTCCCCCAGACTTGTATCGGAATCCCATTCCGAGGAATCTGATGAGTACCCATTTTTGTATCGCCCAGATGATTGGTTATTGATTAACCAGCAACATTCGTCTTCTGATTCATACCCTAACCCTCGTCCGTATTTAAAATAATCATCCGGTTTCCCTTTTGGTACATATGTTGCTTTGGGTGGAATACGAGGACCTCGATCGAAGTATAGACCTTCTCCGAGTGTGAAATCATACCCCTGCTTTTCCATGAGCTTGCGCGCTTCCGGACTGTACTTAGATAGATGCTGACCAGGTTTGTCATCATTCTCATCTTCGTTTAAGAAATGATCATCACTTCTTTTTCACCTCCTATTTTGGTCGGGATGACCAGGGTTGTTCCGAAAGAATGCTGGAGGTGTTCCTTCGCTATATAGGACGATCGAAGCGGCATATATAGATCGGGATTATCATACAATTCTTTTATCACATCATCAAGAGACGGGGAGTACTCTAAATCATTATTTATTTTATTATTGGCAAGTTGCCAGTTACAACTGCCCTCCGACGATTGTTCATCGTCGAGGTTGATTACAAAGGGTACAATGTCGTTTAAAACATAGCCCCCATTGTAATCAAATCCGGCTTCGGTATCAGCTTCTTCTCCGCTGTCCGTGCCATGGGCCGATGATTCCGTATCGGATTCGTTACCATAAAGGAGAGAATCAGTGAAATAATTCTCATACCCTTTGAATGGTTGTTTATCCGCGACCACCATCCTAACCTTGTTATCAGTGTTAACATATTTCAAACACTGATGGAGAGTGGAGGGGATTATAACGTTACTATAGATCCAAGGCCGACCTAATAGTAAGTTATATGAAGTCTCGGCATCGATCACATAACACGTGACTTCTGTCTTCAAATCTCCCATTTGACACTTTACCCGGATCTTACCCAAGGGTCTTGACCCGCTAGTGTTGAATCCATAGATAACAGTACCTGTGGATGCCAACTGCGGCATAATACTCACAGCAGAACCCGGATCCACTTGGATTCGGTTGACTTTGCTGGAACCAATGTACCCAACGAAATATAGGGGTCGATCATGGTTTGAATTCTTCGTCTGCATATCCTCTTTGGTGAAGGTAATGCAGGGAAGGTTTTTAGCTGCTATGTTGCAGTGTTGAATTAACTGTCCTGACTCTTCATATGCCGGCTTGATCCGAGTAAGGAACACTTCTGAATTGGCCAAGGCTTCTTGCAAGGCTTCCCTTGTTTCTTTGGACAACCGTAGCAACTCATACAGTGTTATCCGTGCTGGAATGTTAGCCAGTTGAGCTATAATATCGAAGACGTGCGGAGTATTTGAGCTTTCCGATTTATGTCTTCCAATCGGGCGGTTGAAACGAGACTGCTTCGGATTCTGAACCTCCTGGGGCCTCTTTTCTTTCTGTTTAGCCGGTTGTTGCGGCTTTTCAGTAGCTACCGGAGGAGTTGTAACTACCCCCAGCTCCGTAAGAGTTTTAGCATTTGGGTTAGAGGTTTTAGGCTATTTATAATGGTATTCATTCCCCCCTCTTGTAGCGAACGATTCTTGCTCTTCTTCGGAAAGCGGGAAGGTAGGAGCTTCATTACCATCTTCTTCAAAGATCACGGAGGTAGCATTGTAGGACTTGCCTTTACCCTTTTTGGTCGAGGAAGTCGTCCACTGATCGTCTTCAATTAGATCGGGATGAACCCAGAGGATTTCGCCGTTTGGGGCTGTGTGTGGTACAAGTCCTTTTTGGCGCTGTCCATGTCGGTCATCATTCACTATCTTCATTCCAACTTTGGTAATGCGCTTTGGTTCAAACCATGTTGTGGGCACTGATCCAAAGCTGACTGACACCGCATTTGCTCCGACATTCTTGGACGGCTTCGGGGTTATGACACCTACATCAATCAACGCCTGGATCTTATCCTTGAGGTGGTAGCATGACTTGGTAGGGTGATGGACCGCTCTATGGTATGCGTAATACTTTGGATCCGTCACTTTGCTAGCCCCTTCTTGATCCACGATCGACGACAGCTGGATTTTGTTATTCTCCAACAGGTACTAAAAGATGCCGGGAACTTCGTCATCCTTGAAGGAGTACACTTTAGGAAACCTCGGCTCCGAAGATTTCTGCTTCTGAGGCCGTTGTTGCCATTGCGACTGCGACTGTTGTGGTGCTCGTTGCTGCTACTATTGCTGAGGTTGTAATTGGAAAGTTTGATTAGCATAAACTACATTAGCATATGCCTTACCTTTCCCTCGTGGGACGAAATTCTGCTGTGGAGCATTCGTCGCCTGTTGGCCTCTCTCCGCCTTCTTCCTTCTTAGGAATCGCTCGGCTTGCTCTCCTCGGACCTTCAAATCCTTCCATGTTTTGGACGGTGCTGTCCCCATTGCTTCCAACACGTCCAATGCAAGGTTGTTGTGGCAAGTCTGGAGAATGAACTCCTCAGTGATCGGGTCCCGGCAGTTCATCGCCTTGTTCCGGAACCTTTTGACGAAGGTATCAACCAATTCCCCGTCTTTTTGCTTCTCATCAAGCAATGATCCGATGGATATCTCAGTGTCGTCGTCGAAGAAATTAGCGAGGAACTTAGTCTCTATGTCGTCCCAGCTATTCACGCTTCCTGACTTGAGGCGACGATACCAATCGAAGGCGGCTCCACGAAGAGTGCCAACGAAGGACCGTACCATCAGAGGCTCATTACCAGAGATAACCCCTAGGTGTGATTTGAAGTAAATCAAATGCTGAGTGGGTGAACCCATCCCATTAAACGGCGTGAAGTTAATTAGATTGAACTTCGCCGGATATGGGATTGATTCCCATTCTCTTGGGTATGGACAAGGAATGCCTGTTTTTTTCATCTCTTGAGCGGAAATCAATGTATTGATCTTGCTCTCGAGGTTTTTGATTTTCAAGCTTTCAACTGTGTTTTCACTAGCAATCTCGTTACCACCCCCTGCATTGATGGGAGGATTATTGGCATTATGAGTCTCATTCGCATTTGCATCCTCATCTTCCAGATTAACCTGGTTACGACGACTTGGCTCGCCTTGCTAGTTCGTCAATGCTTGGATTTGTTGGTCATGCATTTCTCTCATGTTCTGCATGGCCATCTGCATTTCGAACCTGAAGCTCTCCTGTTGTTTAGCCATGACTTCTTCGAGCATCTTGGCCACTTGTTCCGCACTTATCATAAGTGCCTCGCGGGGTTGTCCCCGCTGGATATCGTATTATCTAATGCAACCGCGGAGCCGGCATCAAATTCTTCATCTTCTGAAGGTAGTCTTGTCCGAACCCTACCATAAGTTGCTCGTTTGATGGTTCCAGACTGCAGACGGGTTATACGCCGGGGTGCTTTCAGAATCGACTCGAGATTATCCCGTGCCGATGTCCCCTTGCTGGTCATATTGGTGGTGACCCTCAGAAATTCTCCATCTTCGACTACCCTTCTTCTTTGTCGGAAACACCTAGACCTTAGCCTTCGCGTTTCGGTATTGAGCCTTTTGAAAACCGAGATTCTTTCGGGGACTGTATTAGTGCAGTTGCACTCCGACAATACTGCCCGAATGAGTTTGGAACAGGGGCATTGAGTCTCTAGTCCTCGAGGACTCCTCTTCCTGGTTTTTCTCGTACTCCCATCATGATAGTACAACTCGTCAGCTTGACAGTCGGAGTAACCTATCGTGTGTGGGCACGACTTCTCAGGTATAACGTTATCGTCATCAGACGATAATGTTTCCTTCTGAGGAAGAACTGCCTTCTTTGGGTTTTCAAAAGTCACGCGCCTCGAAACATGCCTTTGTGGGCCTGAGTTCTTAGCGGGCTCCTGGGCCTCCAGACTTGGCGGGTTGGTGGCGGCTTCTTCGCCACCTCCTTCTGCAATCTCCTACGGGCTTCCTGAACTTGAGCCCGTGCTTGCGCTGACAGTGCACGGCGCTTGCGAATGCGCTCTTCGAGTGTCGAACGATTCCATTTGACACGGACCCATTCGTTCGTTGGCGGCTTAGAAGAGCTGCTATTCATCGGTGGTTGAGGCTGTTTGCCTCTCCTGTTCTTAATATCCGCGTGATAGCGGACTCCGTCGGTGGACTCCATCGCCTTTGCGAGTTGCCGAGCTAGGCGTTGACGTCGCCTCTGGCGGGCTCTCTTCGAGAGAGTCACAACGCCCTCAACGGTAGAGGCATTGGTGAGAACAGGTTTGACCTGGTTGGAGGTCGGTGGAACTTCACCCGATGCGACTTTGGCATCAGTTGGGGCGAGAGCTTCGTTGGCGTTCTGTACTTCTTCGTACCAACGAACTTTTCTCCTGGAGGAGAACTTCTTGGACTTGCGGGGAGAGATGGATCCGGACGAGGATGACAGATACTCCTCGAACTTTTGTTGGTCGAATTCATATTTGACCTCCTCCTCGACCGGGATCGAGATCCGCGGCTGCGACGCAACGATCTCGGCAGCGAGATCGGTGGCTCCCACTGTGGTCACCAGATTGTTCGCGGTGAAAGTTGTTTTCTTCATTGAGTTCATTGTTCTCTCAAGTAACTGTTTTTCGATTACAAAAGATCCGGTCTTTTTATAAGATCCGGTTACAATAAAATCAAAGAAAAATAAAAAAGATTACAACTTTCCTTTTTCGAACGAATCGCAAGATCCTGTTTTGCGGTCTCTTGCTTTTGTGGGTTCTTCGCCTGTGTCGGGGTTAATCCGTGGACCACCGCGTGATCTAGATCCGGTTGGATCTACACAGTATAACGGGTGTTATCTCGCGAAGGAAATAACAGCCGAGGAGATTATTTCGCCAAGGAAATAATAGCCCTAGTTATCGAAATCGACCAAGCGAAATCGAGACTCTTCTCGGGATCAAAGGCCAAGCTTTGATCCGGAGGAAAACTGTGTAGATCTCAGATCCGATCCCTCTCGAACTCCTGCCTTATTTGACTTGGATGATCGCCGAGCACCGGATCTGAAAGAGCAAGTCTTCAAAGCTTCAAATCTCCAAGGTTCAGATCTCAATTCAGCAGAGCTTCACCTTCAAAAATTCCAACCCTTCACAAATGAGCCCCCCTAGCCTATTTATAGGCACTCAGACCTGTGCCTTGGCACAGGTGGCCGGCACCGTTGGATGGCTCGCACCGAGAACCAAAAAGGTGGCTTTTGCCTTGGGCAGAGCCACAAATTGGTGGCTCGGCCACCGAGCCACCTTTTGGTGGCTCGGTTTTGGCCGAGTCCTCCAAAGGTTGGTTTTTCGACGTTTTTCGGTTTCGCTGTTGATTTGGACTCTAATTTTTTGATCTGAATCCTAATTTTGCAGTAAACCCGCCTCGTCGTTGATCTGAACTCTGATTTGGAAGTCCGGATCCCGATTTGGCAGTAAATCCGCCTTGGAGTTCGAGTTCGAATCCATTCCACGGTTAGATGACTCGTTGACTCACCGAACCGTTAGCTTGATTCCGCATGCGAGTGGATGTAATCTGTTGTTTGCGTGCGATTCGTTAACCTCGTAGCTTTGTTAATCCGCTTCGTCATGTTTAACTGATTCTCGATGTTGTGGTCCAACGATCGTGTTTGGATATGTCGCCTAATGGTTCGTTGGTTTGTTGAATCACTGTGCCGAGCTGTGTTAAGGGACCTATAAGCAATTTTATACGCCTACAGTAACATATTTATTATTATTTATTACAAAATATTCAAATTTTTGGGGTTTTATATTCTTCCCCTCTTAAAGAATTTCGTCTCCGAAATTTCACAAACGTATCTTAGAGATTAATAATACATTACCATAAATCTTCAGATATAAAACATTATAATATCTACACTTAATGATCTACAATACGAATATTTCTACTTAACCCTTAACTTAACGGAACTAGTACGTCGGACGAAAAATCCAAACAAGGAACCCCCCATATATATACCATATGTTCCGAATAATTAGGAGCTAAGTGCTAATACCACCATTCTAGCGTTAAGTATAGATATAAGCATATAGATAATCATAAACATAGACAAATCATATCCAAACAATTTACTTGATCAAATATGTGCAAGTAAATAGGTGCAAGTCGTCGTGATACATATCCTCATCGCTCCCCAAGAAACTTCCTCAGCTCCTTTCCAATTCCATTGAACTTTAACTAAAGATATCACTTTGTTTCTAAGTTTCTTGTCCTCCTTGGTAAGAATATACACAGGAATTGTAAATATAGTCATATCATCAAGAATCTTGACCTCTAGCATGTCTAACACTCGTTACTGCTCCTCGTCACGTAGATATTTCTTAAGTATCGAAACATGGAAGACATCGTGTATACTCGACATCGATGCTGGAAGATCTAACCGATATGAAATGGCTCCAAAGCGCTCCAGTCTCCTGAATGGACCAATATACCTTAGGGAAAGCTTCCCCTGTCTACCAAATCGCTGAACTCCCTTTATTGGTGATATTTTCAATAATACGTAGTACCTAACCTGGAACTCCAATGGTCATTATTTTTGATCTGCATAACTCTTCTGACGATTCTGCGTTGCAAAATGTGCTCCCGAATTATTGCTACTTTTTTTATAGTCTGTCTCACTAGTTCTGGTCTAAACAATAAGTTATCCTCTGGTTCTGCCCAGCAACTAGGTGATCTACAAGGCCTCCTGTATAACGCCTCATATGGTACCATACCAATTGTCACTTGGTAACTATTGTTATAAGTAAATTCAATCAATGGATGTGATCCTCCCAACTGCCTAGAAATCTATAACACAAGCCCGCAACATATCCTCCAACCCTTGGTTGATCCTCTCCATTTGTCCATCTGTCTGCGGGTGAAAACTATAATAATACAACAACTGGCTACCGGAAGAATTTTAGAAGCTCCTCCAAAAGTGCATAGTAAAAACTGAGCCTCGGTCTGATGCAACTGTCTCTGGAACTCTATGTAATCTCACTTTCTCCTGGATGAATATCCTCGCATAAGTCTCCATCGTGTAAGTCATCTTTACTGGTATGAAAGGTGCTGACTTCGTCAACTGATCCACTATTACCCAAATTGAATCATTCCCCTTCTTCGATCTTGGTAATCCTACAATAAAGTCCATATAAATATCTACCCTCTTCCACTCCAGAATAGGTGAAGGTGATGTTTTGTCTTCACTTGCTGGTAGGTAAAGCACTTAGCCACATACGATGTGATCTCTTTACGCATACCGCTCCATCAAAAGTATATTTTTAGGTCCTTGTACATTTTTTTGTGCCTAGATGCACTGTGTGCCTAGAATGATGTGCCTCATCAAGTAACTCCTTCTTTAGCTCTGCACTAGTTTGTAGTAGGCCCTTCATCGAAGGCCTCCATCTGTCCTAACGGTCCAATCAGCTTTGGGATCTTTAGTAACCTCCTCCTTCTGATTTTGAATCCATTAGTCTTCTAGTTGAGCTCTGACTACCTTGTCACACCAAGATGGCTGTACCGATATAGCTTCCAAAAATACATTGGTCCTGCCAATCTCTGGCCTAAAATCAAGCTGACTATGAGTATAAAGATCTTGATACAACGAGAACCTCAAAGTCATAATCTGACGTCGACGCTTCCTGCTCAAAACATCTGCTTCGACATTTGCCTTCCCCGAATGATACTGAATCGTGAACTCGTAATCCTTAATAAACTCAACCCATCGCCATTACCTCTGATTGAGTTCCTTCTGAGAGAATAGATATTTTAGACTCTGGTGGTCTGTGAATAACTCGAACTGCACTCCATACAGGTAATTGTAGGCGTATAAAAATACCTATAGGTTCCTACACACAGCTCGAGACAAAATGCAGATGATAAGTGTCATCATTTAAGTTAGGAAATGATTATCCGACCCCGTGGAAGCTAATAAATATACAAAGTGAGTCATTAGAGTGTACAAGTCAACGGAATGTCGAAATGCGCAATACAAATCCGGAGAAGTCAGAAAGTGTCAAACACCTCAAAGTGGCCCGCACAAAGAATTGATATGTTGACCATGATACAATTTGAATATGGAAAAATTCAAAAGACAAAAGTTGAAGGTCTCTTCTTCATATTTCTAACGCATCTTGAATCACCTCATTCTGAGGTCCGATGAGTGAGTTAAGGCCGTTACAATACCGTGTTACAGTAACTGCGGGACGGATCTGTGCTACAGTAACCGCGGGCGGATCCGCGCTACAGTACTGCAGGACGGATTTGTGCTACAGTACCCACAAGATGGATCTATGATATAGTAACATGGGGCGGATCCGTCCGACCCGTGCTACAGTACGCGGGACGAATTTGTGCTACAGTGCTGCGGGACGGATTTGGGCTACAGTCTCGCGGGACGGATATGGGATACAGTACAGCGGGTCGGATCCGCACTACAGTACCACGAAACAGATCCACATTACAGTAACCATGGGATGGATCTGTGCTGCAGTAATCATCGGACGGATCTGTGCTACAGTACTGCGGGCGGGTCCGCGCTACAGTAACCGCGAGCGGGTCTGTGCTACAGTAATAGTGAGGCAGGATCTATGCTACAGTATCGCAGGTGGCGTTGTTGCTACAGTACCGTGGCGGATCCGTCTGATCCGTGCTACAGTACGCGGGGCGGATCTGTCCGACCCGCGCTACAGTACGTGGGACGGATCCGTCAGACCCGCTGTTTCGATCCCCGGACGCGTTTTTAATTATTTTGAGCAGTTTTCTCGGGATTTATTTGTTCCAGGGGTTCCTAACTAACTTGATATCATCCACAAATATGGTTAGGTCGTTATTAACTGAAGATAAGGCTAAATCACTCATTCTTATCCGAAAACCCCCCAACCGAAGCCTATAAATACAGGCCTAGGGGCTCAATTTACAGGAGCGATTTATTATCAAGAGGAGGAGGTGTTGTCGAACTTCAGAGCCAAGAGTTACGAATTTTAGCGAGGGTTAGCGAGATCCCGGTGAACTCTAGCATAAAGAAAGAGCTATTCGAAGGATCTAAAGCCCGTACGTCCGTTCCTTAAGATTAGGCTTTGTCTTAATCTCAAGAAGAGCTACTGATTTCGCTTGGTCGATTTCAGCGCTTCAATCAAATATTCCCTCGGTGAAGGCGAAGCTCTGCCTAATTTTCTATCAACCGGATCCAGATCTAAGGTGGTCCACGGATATCAAAATCCCCAGCATAGGCAAAGATCCAGCATAAGCAGAAGACCGATAAACGATCTCCCTGCGTTTGTTTGATAGAGTTGTAATTTTTATTTCTTTTATTGTGTAAAGAGTCTTATGAAAAGACCAATCTTTCGATCTTATTGTAATGACCAAAGTTGTAATGAGTTATACAATGAAGAAAGCAACTTTTATGTAAAAAAACTGGCGATCACAGTGGGAGCCAACAGCTTCGTTGTCGAAACTGTCATGTCGCAACCTTAGATCTGCATCCCGGTTGAAGAAGTGGTCGAATATGAGTTCGACCAACTGAAGTTCGAGGAGTATCTGTCAACCTCCTCCTCTAGATCCTCCGCCTCTCGTAAGCGTAGGAAGATCAAGACCTCTGTTGCTGCTGCCCTCTCACTTTGCAACGCCCCTCTGGCTTCCAACGAGACCGGATCTACAGATCTGAACTCCTCCTCAATCAAGGAGTTGAGTACTGAAGGCGTGCCAATCCTATCAAAGAGGGCACGCTAAAGGCTTTGGAGCCGATAGACGGGATCCGTTATGAGGCAGATCTGAAATTCAAGGAGCATCAAGCGACCCAACAGCGAGCAAATGCCCCCTCCTCCAAATCATCAACAAGTGAATGGATCCAAGTCAAAAGGATCCGTTCAACTCTGGAGGAGTGAATCTAGAAGCGCCGTGCACTTACGCACGCGTGAATTCTTGTGCAAAAGGCACAAAAGATGTAGAAGGACGTAGCCAAGAAACAACCAAGACTATATGCATAAAGTATGGAGGCCAAAGTCCAAGATGGTGGCCGAAGAGATCGAAAAATGCGGATCACTTCAAACTGACCCTCCAAGCCGCGGGTCATCTGATCCGACTCTCCTGCTTGCGGGTCACCCAGATCCGACCCTCCAAGCCGTGGGTCACCCAAATTCGACCCTCCTGCTCGCGGGTCACCCAGATACGACCCTCCTGCTCGTGGGTCACCCAGATCCTACCCTCCAAGCAGCGGGTCACCCGGATCTGACCCTCCAACCCGCGGGTCACTCAAATCTGAACCGCGCCAGGGTCAAGACAGAAGATGTTCTGCACCTATTTTGTCGATCCCATTGAGTTCCGTACCTCGGTGGAGCCCCGCAACAGTGTGAATTTGTCCCAATCCAAGATAAGGATGACTGATCGCCTGGGTCCTTTGCATGAGGATCGAGGCAAAGTTCCGATCAAAGAACGATTGGGTATGGTGATTGAACCCCGAGCAACTACTCAAGCTGGGGGTTGCACACGCCCTCGTAACAAGTCTAAGCCTTCTCGTAAAGAGAGAACTCTTATAACTGACCGCCTCGGACTGCAAGCTAGTATCCAAGAGCCCGTTCAGGTCCCACATCACGAAAGCGTGGCTCCAAACGTGCGACTCTTGAGAACGTCATCAAGGCAGCAAGTCCTCAGAAGGAAACGTATTTGTCTGACAATGACGTTATACCTGAGAAGTCGTGCCAAAACACGATAGATTGCTCTGATCATCATGCCGATGAATTGTACTATCGAGCTGGGGGTACAAACAGATCTCGAAAAAGAGATACGCGGAAGATGGATTGTCACTGTCAGTGTACCAAGATTATCAGGATAGTGTTATCAGCGTGTAGCTGCCCCAAGACCGTTTCGCAGAGGGTCTCGGTATTCGAAAGGATCTCTAATAAAACGACTAAGTCCAAACCAAAGTATTTCCGCAAGAAACAATCGGTCGTTCAAGGTGACGAACTTCCTGAAGTCACAATAAATATGGCTGATAAGGGAAAGTCGATTCGACCTTCTAGCTCTGACCCGCTTATATCGCATCGTCTAACTCGGTTGCGATCGGAAACTATTAGACAAAGAGATTATCAAAGAATGCAAAGGGGATTATCCTCGGATGATGAAGCATCAGATACCAACTCTGCAGTCGCTTCTAACAAAATGGTGTCCAGCCCAGGACAATCCCATGAGGCATTCATGATTAATACCGAGCAAATCGCCAAACTTCTCGAGGATGCTCTAACCAAGCAGAAAGAGGCATTCAAGATTGAAATCAAAATGGCTATGCTACGGATGAGGGAAGAGCATGACCAACAAATTCGGGCTCTGTCCAATCAGTTCGGTGAATCCAGCCATCGCAACCTTGCTGACCAAGCAGGTAGCGATTCAGATGTGGATGAACGTCTCAATGCTGAGAACCCTCCCGTTGACCAGAACACTAGGGATGGCCCCATTGAAAACGACAACACTGGGGGTGGCCTCGTTGTTCTCCTCACAAGTCGTCCGAAGTACGATACAGACGAGGATGAAAAGATGAAGGACCTCGAGAGAAAATTCAACGCTCTGATGTCTGATTGAAAGGTAATGAAGACCGGAATTCTGTGTCCTTACCTGAGAGAATGGGATTCGATCCCGAATCCAGCAAAGTTCAACCTGATTAACTTCACGCCATTTGACGGGAAGGGTTCGCCCACTTAGCATCTGATCTATTTCAAGTCCCACTTGGGCATGATCTCCGGCAATGAAGTCTTGATGGTTCGGTCATTCGTTGGCACCTTTCTCGGGCCCGCCTTTGATTGGTACCGCCGTCTTAAGTCAGGAAGCATCAATAGCTAGGACGACCTGGTGAACCTGTTCCTTGCTCATTTCTTTGATGATGATGCTGAGGTGTCAATCAGGACACTCTTTGTTGAGAAACAAGAAGACGACGAGACAGTCGACGACTTCGTCAAACGCTTCCGGAATAAGACGATGAACTGCCTAGATCCGATCACGGAGGACTTCATCCTCCAAACCTGTCATAATAACCTCTCTTTGGACGTGTTGGAGGTTATAGGAGTAGCATCGTCCAACACCTAAAAAGAGTTGAAGATGCATGGAGAGCGGGCCGAACGCTTCCTCCGAAGGAAGAAGGCCGAGAGGAGCCAACCGACGGCTAATCCTCCAAACTAGAACTTCGCCTCCCATAGTAAGGGAAAAGGACCTGCAGCAGTTGTTGACGTTAATCAGACGTCACAACAACAACCCCGAAGGCAGCAAAAGACTTCGGGTCCGAGATTCCAAAAGTAGTACTCTTTCAAAGACGAAGATGTTTCGGCCATCTTCGAATCCCTCCTTGAAAACAACAAGATCAAGCTGCCACTTGTCATAAATCAGGAGGAAGCTGACAACACTGCGGATCCAAAATACCGTGTGTACCACAAGAGGATCCTTCATTCCACCAAGGATTGCTTTTCTCTCAAAAATAGCATCCAAATCTTGGTTGAAGCTGGCGTCATAACGCTGGGATAAGCCAAATGGGAATGGTAACACTCCAAAGAGTATACGAGTATAAACTGCTTCTCAAAACTCCAATAGGTATATGAGTCTAAACTGTTTCCTTTCTTTCATGGGAAGTTCCTGGAGAGTGTTGTGCCTGGTATTCTTAAGGATAACCCAGTCACCCAACTAAGTATAATGTTAGACCCAGTTTCGTGAAGGAAGCTGGGGGTGGATGATTCATGTAACGGGAAGTTTTCGGAAGAATGCTACATGTAATTTTCTTAGGGATAACCCGATCATTACGAACAAAGTGATAAACACTAAACTCCCACTATGATTTTCGAACACTCTTTTGCTGAGACGAGATTCGATCACTTCGTTAGATTAATTTTCCCTTACAAAACTCTCATTGGTGTTTGACAACTCACGGTCTTCCATCACAAAATCCCCCACCGATCAGACTAATTGACGGTGGGATCACCAAAATTCCTTTCGGTTAAATCCACTCAAATTTTCGATGTATCTGTGCACTCAACATCCTCATTGTTAACAAATCCGTCTAGCGTTACTGTAGCGCTAGTCGGATGGATCCATCTCGCGTTACTATAGCACAGATCCGTCCAGCGGATACTGTAGTACAAACCCGTCCCACGGTACTATAGCGCGGATCCGCCCGCGGTTACTGTAGCACAGATCCGTCCCGTAGTTATTATAATGCGGTATTGTAACGGTCTAAACTCACTCATCCGACCTCGGAATGAGGTAATTCAAGATGCGTTAGAAAGCTGATGAAGAGACCTTCAACTTTTGTCTTTTGATGTTTTCCAGATTCAAATTATATCATGGTCAAAATATCAATTCTTTGTGCGGGCCACTTTGAGGTGTTTGACACTTTCTAGCTTCATTGAATTTGTATTGCGCATTTCATCATTCCGTTGACTTGTACACTCCAATGACTCACTTTATATATTCATTAGCTTCAATGGGGTCGGATAATCATTTCCTGACTTGAATGATGACGCTTATCGTCTGCATTTCTTCTCGAGCTGTGTGTAGGAACCTATAGACATTTTTATACGCCTACAGATACCCCCTCCAAAGTATTTCAGACTCATTCTTTTATAGAGGAGTCTGTGATGCTTTGGATAAGATAGGCTCTTTCCTTAATCTTGTTGAGGGACCTGTGAACTGCTTCAATTCTTAACTTCTTCAGCCTTCAGTCTATTTAGTGTTTTGTCGAATAGATGAAGTTCTTCCGATGCTGCGTTTATTATCTGACCGTTATCAAAATCTTGGATTGAAGTTGATGCGTAAGTTTCCAAAATTAGGTCTTGTCATTGAGTTGACTTTGAACTGATCATCCTTGTCGTAAGTTTGTATGCGAATATGATTGAACTCCCTGGAATCATCTTTTAATCCGGAATTTTTCCTTAGCCTTATTTTGGCAAAATTATCAATGCGTTGACCGGCATCGACCTTTACTGTAACGCGTTGTCCGGCATTGACTTTTGCTATAACACGTTGTCCGGCGTTAACACAGTTTATACTCGTACGTTCGCTGGAGTCTACACAGTTTAAGCTCTTAAGGCGTTGGAGCGTGGCGGTCCCAAATGTTGGGGCTGTAGGACCAGCTATTAAAGCTGATTCATCTGTAGATATGGATCTTATCCTGATGATGTGGGATACTTAAGTCACGAGACCAACTAATGGAGCTGATGCGTCAATAACTCGCATTTATAGATTTTTAGCAAATTCTCAGCCATCAACAGGTTTGATGAGCCTTTACCGACTATCGTTTGAGTCGGGCTAGCATGCAGATTGTTTAAATCCGTTCTGTAATAACGTTGTGCTAAAAGAGTTAACTTTTTTAGTGCTACGATATTGAATACGTAGATTTTATCCTTCTCATGGGAATAGACTACCCGATAACGCGTGTTAGGCTCTGACTTATCCCTACTTAGGCTTCGAGATAAAATTCCCCAGACTTGGACTCTGGTGCCTTCTTCAATCGGTGAAAGACTAAACCGGCAACACGTGTTAGGCGTTGATTTATCCCTGCTCAGGATTTGGTATAAAATTCCCCGTGCGTGTGAAGCACGGATTTTGGCGTTATGAATAACACCTTACCACAATGTTGAATATGTGGGCTTTTGTCTTTTTTATGGTCAAAGACTAACCGGCAACGCGTGTTAGGCGTTGACTTATCCCTACTTAGGATTCGGGATAAAATTCCCCAGACTTGGATTCTGGTGTCCTTTTTCACTCTGTGAAAGACTAAACCGGCAACGCGGCCCACCCGGCGGGGGCGTCGAGGGAGCGGGAGGAGGAGGGGTCGAGGGGGAAGCCGGTGGAGGAGAAGGGGGCGGTGCCGGCGTTGGAGAGGATCCCGGGCCAGACCGTGTAGGGGCAGTTGTTGGTGAAGGTGAAGGAGGTGGAGGTGGTTGTCGGGGGTTTCGAGAGGAGGAGGAGGAGGAGGAGAGGGAGGAGGAGTGAGAGAGATTTTGCCATTGTGAGGGGAGAGAGAGAGAGGTTTAGAGAGAGATTTAATGGGGTCTGAGGAGCGGAGACGTAGGACTATAAACTCGGTGAAGTTCTTATCAGTTGACACCATATCCTTTATAGGACTGGTTACCTGATCTAAAAAATAAAATTCCGACTTTAGTCCTAACTTTTATAGGTTTGATCAAAGGGGAAAGAGGATGAGAGCTTTTCGTTTATCGAAAAGGAATCCCGGCTTTGGCCATAACCGTTCGACAGTTTTGACCGAGAGGGGGGAACTGAGGCAACCCTAACTTTTATAGGTTTGATCAAGTGGGAGTTTTGAGACGATCCTAACTATAGGAAGGTTTGATTGCTCAATTCGTGGACCTCTCATTCATTGGAGGAATCGAGAGGGGATTTTGGTTGTGGTCCTAACTGTAGGAAGGTTTGACCAGGTGGGAGTGGGATTTTTGAGACGATCCTAACTGTAGGAAGGTTTGATCGCTCAATTTGTGGACCTCTCGAGGATGCTCTTCCCTCATCACCGGTGTGCAGGGATTTCGCCTCATATAGCTTTGTTAGAGTATCCCAGATTTCCTTTGCCGTCTTCTTCTCCTCTATGCGTTTGATGCCGCCCACCTGAGACTGGGACTATAAACTCGGTGAAGTGCTCTGGGCGTATTTTGACTAGCGAGTACCTGACTACCCCTAAACGGGTATATGCAGTGTCAACTTGACGACAAGAGCTGATTTCACAAGTACAAGTTCCAGCTTTAATTCAAGATCTCTACAATGGACAAGCGATAAACGCGATGCCGGAAGAATCTTAACTATTCTACAAAGCACTGAATAGATTGAGAGACAAAGAGATCAAAAGTTGAAACCACCTATGGGTTCCTCTACATGGTCTACTCAACCAAGCATTGAAAGGATCATAAGTAAGACATATCTTATCCAAAGCATCCCAGAACTCCTCTATAAAAGATTGAGTCTGGAATACTTTGGAGGGGGTATCTGTAGGCATCAAAAAATGCTGAAAGATATCCAAATACAGCGTCGCTCAATTTGTGGACCGGCGTGCACGGGTTGATTTAATGTGCACGCGTTGATCGACGCGCACGGGTCGAATGGCGTGTGTGCGCTGAGCGACGCGCGCGAGCTGATTAGGTGAATCTTCTTGACTCGCTCATTCATTGCTTCGAGTTTCATGCGGGCTCTCTTAGACAATTTTAGACGCCTACAGTGGCGTCGATAGTAAATCCTAGTGAGAGGTAGTAAAGTCGAGCACTTGAGAGAGGCGATACGTGAAGACCAACATTTGAGGTGGTAGTTGGTATGGTTATATTGTGAGTGATTATAAACATTAATCGGTGAGCGTTAAAAACTGATAGTATGAGATGTAAACATTAATATTTTTGGATGAACGTCAAAAACCCGGTTGTGATAGTGGATTTCTTCCCGGGAGTGGGGAGCGGAGACGTAGGACTATAAACTCGGTGAAGTTCTTATCAGTTGACACCATATCCTTTATAGGACTGGTTACCTGATCTAAAATAAACTGAGGATATGTGGGGGTATTTATAGGAACCCCAAAGGAAAGAGAAAATAAGGCAAAAAGACCAAAACACTAGGGAGCGGGGACGTAGGCCAGAGGGCCGAACCTCGTTAACACATCGCGCGTCAAGGATAACGATTCCTAACCCTCTCTTATTTACCTTGTTTGCATCTATTTACTGTGAATTGATTGTTGTGTGTTTTTAATCTGCATATTAGAGCCTTTTGACCCTAATCACCCCCCCTCTAGGGTCCAACAATTGGTATCAGAGCTTGGTCTCTATATTAATTTTTGGTTTAATCACCTTAGAGTAAAGATCTTATGGAGGCTTCTTTGAATATGCATATGTTAGAAGGACAATCCACAACTAGGCCACCTCTCTTCACCGGGAGCAATTTTGCTTATTGGAAGGCTAGGATGAGAATTTATCTTCGTTGTATTGACCTTGACATCCTCGGGCTCTGTCCAATCAGTTCGGTGAATCCAGCCATCGCAACCTTGCTGACCAAGCAGGTAGCGATTCAGATGTGGATGAACGTCTCAATGCTGAGAACCCTCCCGTTGACCAGAACACTAGGGATGGCCCCATTGAAAACGACAACACTGGGGGTGGCCTCGTTGTTCTCCTCACAAGTCGTCCGAAGTACGATACAGACGAGGATGAAAAGATGAAGGACCTCGAGAGAAAATTCAACGCTCTGATGTCTGATTGAAAGGTAATGAAGACCGGAATTCTGTGTCCTTACCTGAGAGAATGGGATTCGATCCCGAATCCAGCAAAGTTCAACCTGATTAACTTCACGCCATTTGACGGGAAGGGTTCGCCCACTTAGCATCTGATCTATTTCAAGTCCCACTTGGGCATGATCTCCGGCAATGAAGTCTTGATGGTTCGGTCATTCGTTGGCACCTTTCTCGGGCCCGCCTTTGATTGGTACCGCCGTCTTAAGTCAGGAAGCATCAATAGCTAGGACGACCTGGTGAACCTGTTCCTTGCTCATTTCTTTGATGATGATGCTGAGGTGTCAATCAGGACACTCTTTGTTGAGAAACAAGAAGACGACGAGACAGTCGACGACTTCGTCAAACGCTTCCGGAATAAGACGATGAACTGCCTAGATCCGATCACGGAGGACTTCATCCTCCAAACCTGTCATAATAACCTCTCTTTGGACGTGTTGGAGGTTATAGGAGTAGCATCGTCCAACACCTAAAAAGAGTTGAAGATGCATGGAGAGCGGGCCGAACGCTTCCTCCGAAGGAAGAAGGCCGAGAGGAGCCAACCGACGGCTAATCCTCCAAACTAGAACTTCGCCTCCCATAGTAAGGGAAAAGGACCTGCAGCAGTTGTTGACGTTAATCAGACGTCACAACAACAACCCCGAAGGCAGCAAAAGACTTCGGGTCCGAGATTCCAAAAGTAGTACTCTTTCAAAGACGAAGATGTTTCGGCCATCTTCGAATCCCTCCTTGAAAACAACAAGATCAAGCTGCCACTTGTCATAAATCAGGAGGAAGCTGACAACACTGCGGATCCAAAATACCGTGTGTACCACAAGAGGATCCTTCATTCCACCAAGGATTGCTTTTCTCTCAAAAATAGCATCCAAATCTTGGTTGAAGCTGGCGTCATAACGCTGGGATAAGCCAAATGGGAATGGTAACACTCCAAAGAGTATACGAGTATAAACTGCTTCTCAAAACTCCAATAGGTATATGAGTCTAAACTGTTTCCTTTCTTTCATGGGAAGTTCCTGGAGAGTGTTGTGCCTGGTATTCTTAAGGATAACCCAGTCACCCAACTAAGTATAATGTTAGACCCAGTTTCGTGAAGGAAGCTGGGGGTGGATGATTCATGTAACGGGAAGTTTTCGGAAGAATGCTACATGTAATTTTCTTAGGGATAACCCGATCATTACGAACAAAGTGATAAACACTAAACTCCCACTATGATTTTCGAACACTCTTTTGCTGAGACGAGATTCGATCACTTCGTTAGATTAATTTTCCCTTACAAAACTCTCATTGGTGTTTGACAACTCACGGTCTTCCATCACAAAATCCCCCACCGATCAGACTAATTGACGGTGGGATCACCAAAATTCCTTTCGGTTAAATCCACTCAAATTTTCGATGTATCTGTGCACTCAACATCCTCATTGTTAAAGTCTAGACATGGTACTCAGAATTTTAATATCCTAATCCTGGACGAATTGTCAAACCCCTTCGTGTTAAGTTCTTATCAGTTGACACCAAGAACCCCCATTGAGTACAAGTCAACACTTTCATTGTGATTTGTACAAGTCAACACAAGTCAACACTTTCATTGTGATTTGTACTCCCACTTCCACCTGGTCAAACCTTCCTACAGTTAGGACCACAACCAAAATCCCCTCTCGATTCCTCCAATGAATGAGAGGTCCACGAATTGAGCAATCAAACCTTCCTATAGTTAGGATCGTCTCAAAACTCCCACTTGATCAAACCTATAAAAGTTAGGGTTGCCTCAGTTCCCCCCTCTCGGTCAAAACTGTCGAACGGTTATGGCCAAAGCCGGGATTCCTTTTCGATAAACGAAAAGCTCTCATCCTCTTTCCCCTTTGATCAAACCTATAAAAGTTAGGACTAAAGTCGGAATTTTATTTTTTAGATCAGGTAACCAGTCCTATAAAAGTTAGGGTTATCTGAGTCTATTCGATTCTCGGAGTGGAGATCCCACACTTAGTTTCACCGGTCCGGATTCTCGAAGTGGAGATCCCACTTGGAGTTTCCTTCGCAACTGGAAAAAAAATATAAATTTCTTCCTTTCCAGTATCGGGTTCGTCTTTGCCACAAGAGAAGACACCATCTTTTTTTAACTCTCAAAATCCGTGCCTCACACGCGCGGGGAATTTTATCCTGAATCCTAAGTAGGGATAAGTCAACGCCTAACACGCGTTGCCGGTTTAGTCTTTCACAGAGTGAAAAAGGACACCAGAATCCAAGTCTGGGGAATTTTATCCCGAATCCTAAGTAGGGATAAGTCAACGCCTAACACGCGTTGCCGGTTAGTCTTTGACCATAAAAAAGACAAAAGCCCACATATTCAACATTGTGGTAAGGTGTTATTCATAACGCCAAAATCCGTGCTTCACACGCACGGGGAATTTTATACCAAATCCTGAGCAGGGATAAATCAACGCCTAACACGTGTTGCCGGTTTAGTCTTTCACCGATTGAAGAAGGCACCAGAGTCCAAGTCTGGGGAATTTTATCTCGAAGCCTAAGTAGGGATAAGTCAGAGCCTAACACGCGTTATCGGGTAGTCTATTCCCATGAGAAGGATAAAATCTACGTATTCAATATCGTAGCACTAAAAAAGTTAA
Source organism: Asparagus officinalis (assembly GCF_001876935.1). Classification (NCBI taxonomy): domain Eukaryota; kingdom Viridiplantae; phylum Streptophyta; class Magnoliopsida; order Asparagales; family Asparagaceae; genus Asparagus; species Asparagus officinalis. The sequence goes on from NW_017972609.1 coordinate 118,341, forward strand.
CTCTTTTAGCACAACGTTATTACAGAACGGATTTAAACAATCTGCATGCTAGCCCGACTCAAACGATAGTCGGTAAAGGCTCATCAAACCTGTTGATGGCTGAGAATTTGCTAAAAATCTATAAATGCGAGTTATTGACGCATCAGCTCCATTAGTTGGTCTCGTGACTTAAGTATCCCACATCATCAGGATAAGATCCATATCTACAGATGAATCAGCTTTAATAGCTGGTCCTACAGCCCCAACATTTGGGACCGCCACGCTCCAACGCCTTAAGAGCTTAAACTGTGTAGACTCCAGCGAACGTACGAGTATAAACTGTGTTAACGCCGGACAACGTGTTATAGCAAAAGTCAATGCCGGACAACGCGTTACAGTAAAGGTCGATGCCGGTCAACGCATTGATAATTTTGCCAAAATAAGGCTAAGGAAAAATTCCGGATTAAAAGATGATTCCAGGGAGTTCAATCATATTCGCATACAAACTTACGACAAGGATGATCAGTTCAAAGTCAACTCAATGACAAGACCTAATTTTGGAAACTTACGCATCAACTTCAATCCAAGATTTTGATAACGGTCAGATAATAAACGCAGCATCGGAAGAACTTCATCTATTCGACAAAACACTAAATAGACTGAAGGCTGAAGAAGTTAAGAATTGAAGCAGTTCACAGGTCCCTCAACAAGATTAAGGAAAGAGCCTATCTTATCCAAAGCATCACAGACTCCTCTATAAAAGAATGAGTCTGAAATACTTTGGAGGGGGTATCTGTAGGCGTATAAAAATGTCTATAGGTTCCTACACACAGCTCGAGAAGAAATGCAGACGATAAGCGTCATCATTCAAGTCAGGAAATGATTATCCGACCCCATTGAAGCTAATGAATATATAAAGTGAGTCATTGGAGTGTACAAGTCAACGGAATGATGAAATGCGCAATACAAATTCAATGAAGCTAGAAAGTGTCAAACACCTCAAAGTGGCCCGCACAAAGAATTGATATTTTGACCATGATATAATTTGAATCTGGAAAACATCAAAAGACAAAAGTTGAAGGTCTCTTCATCAGCTTTCTAACGCATCTTGAATTACCTCATTCCGAGGTCGGATGAGTGAGTTTAGACCGTTACAATACCGCATTATAATAACTACGGGACGGATCTGTGCTACAGTAACCGCGGGCGGATCCGCGCTATAGTACCGTGGGACGGGTTTGTACTACAGTATCCGCTGGACGGATCTGTGCTATAGTAACGCGAGATGGATCCATCCGACTAGCGCTACAGTAACGCTAGACGGATTTGTGCTACAGTGCCGTGGGACGGATTTGGGCTACAGTGCCACGGGATAGATCTGGGCTACAGTACCATGGGACGGATCCGTGCTACAGTACCATAGGGCAGATTCGTGCTATAGTAACCACGGGATGGATCTGTACTGTAGTAATCGCGGGACGGATCTATGCTACAGTACCGCGGGGCGGGTCCGTGCTATAGTAACCGCAGGCGAATCTGTGCTATAGTAATCGTGAGGCGGATCTATGCTACAGTACCACGGGCGGAGTTGTGCTACAGTACCATAGGGCAGACCAATCCGTCCCGCGCTACAGTACGCGGGATGAATTTGTCCGACCCGCGCTATAGTACGCGGGGCGGATCCGTCTGACCCACTGTTTTTATCCCCGGACGCGTTTTTGATGATTTTGAACGGTTTTCTCGAGATTTATCTGTTCCAGTGGTTCCCAGCTGACTTGATATCATCTACAAACATGGTTAGGCCATTATTAACTGAAGATAAGACCAAATCACTCATTCTTATCCGAAAACCCCCCAACCGAAGCCTATAAATACAGGCTTAGGGGCTCAATTCACAGGGGCGATTTATTATCAAGAGGAGGAGGTGCTGTCAAACTCCAGAGCTAAGAGTCATGAATTTCAGTGAGGGTTAGTGAGATCCGGGCGAACTCCAGCATAAAGAATGAACTATTCGAAGGATCTGAAGCCCGTACGTCCGTTCTTTAAGATTAGGCTTTGTCTTAATCTCAAGAAGAGCTACTGATTTCGTTTGGTCGATTTCAACGCTTCAATCTAATACTCCCTCGGTGAAGGCGAAGCTCTGCCCAATTTTCTATCAACCGGATCCAGATCTAAGGTGGTCCACGGATATCAAAATCCCCGGCACAGGCAAAGATCCCGCATAAGCAGAAGACCGATAAACGATCTCCATGCATTTGTTTGATAGAGTTGTAATTTTTATTTCTTTCATTGTGTAAAGAGTCTTATAAAAAGACCAATCTTTCGATCTTATTGTAACGACCAAAGTTATAATGAGTTATACAATGAAGAAAGCAACTTTTTACGCAAACAGTAATGTCTCCTTGTCTTTAGTGCGAAGACCACTGCTACTAACTCCAAGTGAAATATATTCTACTACTCTCCGGGTCTATATCAAAATACCCCTAAACCCGACAATGGTGTATTTGTGTAGATGACAAAGGTCTTATCACTGCTTGGAATAATCAATATTGGCGTTATAGTCAACTTAGTCTTCAAAATCTCAAAGGCTTCCTGGCACTCCGTGTCCCAAACAAACTGTACACCCTTCTTCATAAGGCATCTAAGCGACGTTGCAATCTTCGAGAAGTCCTGAATGAAGTTCCTATAATAACCTGCTAATCCCTGAAAACTACAAATCTCTGTAACCGTCTTCGGTGGCTCCCAATCTAGTATGACTTCTACCTTAGTTGGGTCTACTACAATACCCTCCTGGCTGATAACATGGCCCAAAAATCTGATTGTATAAAACCAAAACTCACACTTGCTGAACTTGGCGTACAATTGATGATCCCGCAATGTCTGCAATGCCAAACAAAGATGCTTCTCGTGCTCTTCCTCTGATCTCGAATATATAAGGATGTCATCAATAAAAAAAATAATCACGAACTGGTCTAAGTATAGACAGAAAACCAGGTACATTAAATCCATGAATACATTAGGTGTATTGGTCAGCCCAAATAGTATGACGAGAAACTCAAAAGACCCCATATCGAGTCAAAAAGGTGATCTTGGAAATATCCATCTCCCGAACCCGTAACTGATGATAGCCAGAACGAAGATCAATTTTAGAGAAATGCTATGCTCCCTGTAGCTAGTCGAACAAGTCGTCAATCCTCAGTAATGGGTACCTGTTTCGGATAGTGACCTTGTTCAACTCACAAAAATTTATACATAATTATAAGCTACCATCCTTCTTCTTCACGAAAAGGATCGGTGCTCCCCATAGAGAATGACTTCGACGAATAAAATCCTAAGATAACAACTCATCTAACTGAATCTGTAGCTCTCTCATCTCAGCAGGTGCCATACGTTAGGGTGCTCGGGATATCGGTACTATGCTCTGCTATAACTTGATGCAGGACCCATCCTCTCTCACATGAGGTAACCTAGGTATGTCCTGAAAGACATCCTGATAAACTGAGACAACTCTAGTCTCGCACAAATCAGCATTCTGGTCCCTCAGTATCACCTCCTCGACGTATGTCAGGAATGACTGCATTCTGGTTACCTTATGAGGTTGCTACTATCTATACAAACCCAACGAATACTCACAACCTGACCGTTTTAGCAAAATAGGTGATGTTGACATTGTATGATGATAGCTAATTCATACGGAGAATAACGTCAAAATCCGACATCCGCAACACGATCAAATCTATGAGAAACTCGGACTCATCTAGACTGATGACACAGCTCCTACATATACTCTCTAATAGGGATACCAGCCCTAGAGGAGTAGAGACGGATAACGGTATGTCTAAAGGATATGCTACAAGCTGAAGCCTATCCATGAAGGCATGAAAGATAATAAAATGTGAAATTCCTGAATAAAAGAAGGTCTGAGCTAGAAAGGAAATCACGAAGAAAGCTCCACTCGTACCATGATTACATGGTACAACTGCATAAACTCTGCTAGTGATGGAAAATATATGGGACCATCTGTCCCTCAGGAATCTCCTGGATAACACAAATCTGGCCTACTAGCCTCTCAATCCTAGGAACAACAGGTAGTGCCTTTATCTTCCGTTGCTGGCCTAAATCTCAGCTCTGAGACTACCGACCCTGACCCTTGTCATGCTGGCTTACTGCTAGTAGAAATGGATACGCCTCTCGCTCCTTGAGTGCTGCAAAATCTTGTTGTAAACGGTGTTAGGAAGTCGATCAAATACTATGGAGCCTGCTGCGGCTCGGGCTTTACTTGCCCAGCTCTCCGGGTACAAGCTTTACCTTGACCATGTCATCGTCCAATGTTTATAATACCAAGAGGAGAGCTTATTTGACACAGTAAGTGAGATCCCAATCATAAACAACATAACATATACCAATAGGGGAAAAAATGTATCACTTATCATTCATGCAATTACTTTTCAATCAAAGTAAAGTAGTTGTCACAAAAAAAATTATAAATTTTAGAATATACGTATATAACGTCCTCACTCATTCTAGGAATTCCTAGCGGACTTTATACATGATTCCTAGGAAACTCTATCCTAGCTCCACGACTCGACACTGGAATGATCCTAGGATGTTAGAACTAGAGCTCTAATACCAACTGTGACGCCCCTGGGTTCACACAAGGCTGCAGTCCAAGGTGAAACCAGAGATGTCAAACCTGCCATGTACCCACACTATACATAAACACATTTCACCAATCACAGTAATATCCTCTAGTGGAACAAAATAGAAGTGCATGTACAAAACTAGCAAAATAAAGGGAATAAATGTAAATGACATAATATAGAAGAGATATCTCATAAATAAAAAGAAACATGTCTCAACTATAATACATCTGATATCTGAATAATAAAAATGTCTCAACATAAATCAACAAAAAAAATCGTACTAAGGTACATTGCCTTTACAATATAAAAATGAAACTCTAATGTCTGGATAAAACTCAAACTACAATGGAGTCTCTACAAGTAAAAATACGCGATAGCGACTATGCCAGAACTCCGTCACCCTGTGGCTCTCTGAAACTCCGAACTACCTGAAAAGTAATTTAAAAGAAAAAGAACAACGATAAGAGCGTCAGAGCGCTAAAGCAATATCACCTCCATCTGCTCTCTAGGGAAAGGGCTGCTAGATGTAGTAGAGGCTCGATCTATTAAGCATAGTCTACCTATATCATTTTCCTCGTATCTAATGGTATTAATACTTAGAAATCTACAAGACGAGACGTAGTACATCGAGCGAAATAATCCAAACAAGGAAACCCTCATGTATATACCATCTGTCTCAGACTGTAGATACCTAAATATCAATACCGAACTATGAAAAGAAACATCATTAGAAAATAAAATACCATAATGGACATCAACACATAATTTTATGTACTCATAAGAGTAAGGTATCTCGGTCATATATATATATATATATATATATATATATAGAAAAGAAACATCATTAGAAAATAAAATACCATAATGGACATCAACACATAATTTTATGTACTCATAAGAGTAAGGTATCTCGGTCATATATATATATATATATATATATATATATATATATATATATATATAT